>NC_136483.1:162882527-163132527 GCF_053919585.1 Euprymna scolopes
CTATTCAGGATCAAATGCCATTTCAAACCACCTGTCGTTTTGTAAATCCGCCCGCAGTGTACACAGGTTAACTCTGGCAACTCCAAACTGCTTCGTGGCCCACTGCGCCGATGAGTAGACTGGTGACTCATCAGCCCAGCTCTGCTAAAACATATTCTTCCGCACATCTCACACTCCAGACCAATTTGGCACCCCCTTCCATCCACAGCTCCTTTCACTCTCCCTTTCCGGATATCGCACTTCAGCCGCTCATATTGGGTTGGATCCACCTCAAACTTGCTCACACCTCCCCGCAAGGTCCTTCTCCACCCTCTGCGATCCAAAGTAAGACTCTCCCAGGTTCTTTCATCACTCCCACATTTTTTTAAGGTGGATCTTAAACAATCCTTAAATCTCAATTCAGGCTTTTGAGCCGGACGTCTTCCCTTTGCGAGCTCACCATAAAGGAGTTGTTTGGGAAGTCGACTGTCTAACATCCTCACCACATGTCCACTCCATCTCAGTCTATGCTTAATAACGTGAGCCTCAATGCTAAGGCATTGAGTTCGATCAAGCACCTCCACATCACTGACATACATCTTCCAACCCACACCTAAGATTCGCCGTAGGCACATCTGGTGAAACCGCTCAGGACGTCTCAAATGCTCCCTGTATGTTGTCCAAGTTTCACAACCATAGAGAAGAGTAGAGAATACGCATGCGGCATAAACCTTAATCTTGGTTGGCAGCAAGATCCTATGACGTCTCCACAGACGCCCGTCCAACTTTCCGAAGGCATTACTTGCCCTGCTGATCCGTAACGATACCTCATCATCCAGGGTATCAGACATACTCAGTGTGCTACCCTAGTATACAAACTTAGAGACAACCGCTATCCTTGACCCACAGATATAAACTGATGGCTCATAGTATGGCATGCCCGGAGCAGGCTGGTACATTAAGACCGTTTTTTTAGATTGATGGTCAGGCCCAATGCGCAGCAGGCAACCGCAAAAGCGTCCACAAGATGCTGCATATCAGTCAGCGTATGAGCCACCAGATCAGAGTCATCCGCATAGAGCAAGTCACGAATCATGTTGGTGAGTACCTTTGTACTTGCATTGAAGCGCCTAATGTTGAACAACCCCCCAGTAGTTCGGTAACGAATATAGACACCATCAGAGCACCCCCCAAATGCCATCCGAAAGACCATGGTGAAATACAACGCAAAGAGTGTGGGTGGTAGAATGTCTCCCTGCTTAACACCATTTTCTACTGAGATAGGATCAGCCAGCTTTCCCCCAACGTTGATCACAGCCTTCATATCATCATGGAAGAGCTTTAAGATGGTTACAAACTTGTCAGGACAGCCAAGCCTTTTCAAAATCTCCCACAAAGCATCCCTATTGACTGTATCAAAGGCCTTAGTTAAATCGATGAACACTTGATACAGTCCCTTTTGCTGTTCTATACATTTCTCCTGCAGTTGCCTGGCTGTAAAAATCATATCCACTGTCCCTCGACATCTTCTGAAACCACACTGCAACTCAGGCAAAACATCATCAGCAATGTGCTCCAGCATTCTGTCTAGCATGATCCTACTGACTACTGACAGCAAAGAAATGCCCCGATAGTTTCCACATTCATCTCTGCTAACTTGTATAGCACTACCATCAATGCATCCCGCCAATCCTGCGGAATACACTCATCCCGCCAAGCAGTCTGCAACAATTTCGCTAAGTGTTGCATCATCTTGAGTCCAAAACATTTAAAGATCTCTGCATGTAAACGATTCGGGTCAAGAGACTTTCCATTGTTCAGCTTATGGACAGCTGTTTCAACCTCCTGGAGAGAAGGAACCTCTACCAAGATATCCTTGACCGGATTGCTAGGAATCGACCTAACAAATTCCTGATCAACGTAAGAAGGTCTGTTCAGGAGATCATCGAAATGCTCCCTGCATCTATGAAGAATGTCGGTAGGGTCTCGAAGAAGATCCCCACCATCTTTTGAGCACATAGGAGTGAGATGTCCAAAATGAAAAAATACGAGTGTTAGAAGATTGTATACTAGTTAGTGAAAGTAGGTGTGCACTGATAAACCAGGCGAGGACAATTTGTTTTCATCCCAGAATTTGAAGAGAGGGCAAAAGAAAGCAGAGCGTATTAGTGGTTTACCGCGATGGGATAGGAACACCGAATCTTCTAACTGTATCCCCAGCAATTACTGCCTTCGGCGTTCCTATCCTTTCCTGGTTAACCACCTGACGAAGGCCAGAGGAATAGTTGGCAGAAACGTCGTGAAACAACAACCAAAAAAGATGAGGATAATAGTCTGCAAAAAATAAATGGATAAATAAAAAGTAATTCGCATAACCTTTCTG
The DNA here is from genome assembly GCF_053919585.1 of Euprymna scolopes. Classification (NCBI taxonomy): domain Eukaryota; kingdom Metazoa; phylum Mollusca; class Cephalopoda; order Sepiida; family Sepiolidae; genus Euprymna; species Euprymna scolopes. The sequence continues at coordinate 162,884,890 of NC_136483.1, forward strand.
TCAACTTTTCTGTGGATTAAAAAAACAATTATTGAAAATATTTTAAAGAGTACACATTAATTATTAATCATGTACAATGCTGAATAAAACACTTCAAAAATAGCAACTGTAATCAAGTTTTTAAAAGCGGGTCGAAAAATCGATCAATATTTTCTGAATAGGTTAATAATTTTAAGGCCTGTGCTCCAATCTACATTTCCTCCATGTAAATCATTTGCGAAAAATATTCGCCTAGCTCTAACAACTGCCAACTACTTCCCTCTCTCTATTTGAGCCTGACACTAAATGAAAATTCCATGGGGAAAGTTTCTTTGCTAGAACTGTTTGTTTGTGGGACACAATACTGCTTCCCATTTGACTATAATATGGCAGTTTTCAAATCTAATGTGAATAAATTTCTCTTTAGCCATCATCTTGGATAGCCTAGCCATACCCAAGCTTTTCCAAAAAATGTTCTTGTTGTTTCGGCATCTACCTGACATCTAACCTTACCATAGAGTGGCCCCGGGGTCTTGATAAATGGTGATCTACCTAGTAAAAAAAGGAAAAGAATGTCAAACATAAACGTTCTCAAATTTTTAGAATCAATATAATCATTCGAGTAAGTGAAAGGCATTAGTAACAGCTGCTTAACAACTGAATGTATGACGAGAAAATGTGTCTGTTGACGAGGCCTCAATTTGTCTTTGCTCCCAGGTCGATTCTTATCTGGATTTGTAGTACCTGTCAGCAGAGTTGTGGAGTCAGAGGAAATAGTCTAAGATAGCTTGGTACGAATGCTGAGGATAAAAGAATTAACAGTCACATATTTTGGAATTCTTCAAGTTGGAATACTAGGAATACTAGGAGACTGATTCGGAATGTTTTGGAATGCTAAGAGGCGGATTTGAAATGTTTTGGAATGTTAGAAGGCTGAGTTGGAAAGTTTTGGAATGCTAGGCAACTAAGTCGGAATATTTTAGAATGCTAGGAGACTGACACGGAATATTTTGGAACGCTAGAAGACTGAGTCAGACTATTTTGGAATGCTACAAGGCTGAGTCGGAATGTTTTTGGAATGCTAGGAGGCCGAGTTGGAATGTTTTAGAATGCTAAGAGACTGAGTTGGAATATTTTGAAATGCTAGGAGGCTGAGTTGAAATGTTTTGGAATGCCAGGAGACTGAGACGGAATGTTTTGGAATGTTACGCGATTAAGTCGGAATATTTTGGAATGCTAGACCGCTGAGTTGTAATGTTTTGGAATGCCAGCAGACTGAGTCGGAATATTTTGGAATTCTAGGCGGCTGAGTTGGAATGTTTTGGAATGCCAGGAGACTGAGATGGAATGTTTAGGAATGCAAGGAGGCTGAATCGGAATGTTTTGGAATGGTAGGAGACTGAGTTGGAATATAAAAAAAATATTTATGCAATATTTTTTCTCATGTTATTATGTAGTATTTATTTCTTTTAAATTTATAGAACAATTACCAATTTAAAATCCTTTAAATTTACCAAAATTCCAACTCGATAGTAATCGTGTAAAAATTGCTGTCGGAATAATGTAGACTCTGCCTATTTTTCAACCAGTCATATGTTTCTATTTGCATTCAAACAGACACAAACATGACTTTTTTCTAGTATATAGATTCTGAAAATTCGTAATGGCGTATAGAATCAGTAGCAGCAATAGTAGCCAGCAAATTGGTTTAGATTGCAGCATGTTCAACGTCCCAGTGTATATTCGTGATAGATTTATACATTGCACATCGTTCATTTTAATCTATGTGTACTTTTTTTTCTTACAACGAGGTTATCACATATCAAGACCCGGAGACCACTCGAGGATAGGGTTAATGTGTGTATGGTAGTCATTGGGACAATGGCATATTAATCATTTGTTGTGGAAATTTAGTATAATTAGATTATTTACGAAGACGGTTCAACAAGAACTTGTTAACATTGGACTTAAAGACGATAATATTATAGTCAGCTGGAAAGCACACCAGTGGAACAGAGTTCCACAGGCGGACAGTTCTTGGAAATAAGCTTTATTCATGGGATCCACGTTTATGTTTAGGCACCGATAGAGAGTGAGGACAATTATTGATAGGGATTTGGGCTAAACGAGTATTTTTTCATGAAATGTTGGCGAGTTGAGCCATAGATTGGAGCTCAGTCGAATACTTGCCATGAAAATAATGATAGAGCAGAGATAGGCCCATACCGTCTCTTCTGTGGGAAAGAGGTTGCAAAAAAAAAAGAGAAAAAGGCACCACCTACTAGATTACGAAGTCAGTTTTGAATTCTGTCAAATTAGGATGGGTGCCCTGAGCAACTCCTGCCTAGATGTGCAACAGTACTCCATCTTAGCACGTACCTGGCTCTTATAGAGGTGGAGGATTGCATCGACAATAAGATATCTACTGGAGCAGAAGAATGATCTAACCATTTTTCCAACGACATTAGCAACAGATTTGATGTATGTGCTGCATTTCAGATCAGTAGAGAAGCTTGTTTAAACATTGAGCGAGGGCCGTTAATTTCAATTGGAGCCGGTTGTGAGTCAGAGCATTGATGATTGAAAAGAGAGAAGCTTGATTTTCGCTGCATTAAAATTAACCAGCCACCCTTTTCACCATTGCACGTCGTGCTCAAGATCAAGGGAGAGAGTATCAGAGTATCTTGGCGATTTCCGACCTTTGAACTGTTGCAATAGATTATGGCGTCGTCTGCATAAACGTTTATGAATGATCTAAGAAAGTGATTTGGGAGATCGTTGATAAAGATCTGTAAATAGAGTTGAGCCTAGGATGGGAATCAAAATTATCAAAGAGCATAAGATCTGTAATCAAATTTTGAAAACTTGAAAGTTAAAGTTCAGTCAAAATTTTCAAAGCCATATATGCTGCGAGACTTCATTGGCTACAATATGATGAACAGGGCTGAAATTATCGCTAAAAATATGAGTTTAACCTTTTTCCTGACCTTGACAATTTACATAGATACATCAAAATATGTAAGTTGTTAGTTAGATCATGACCGATATTCTGATCAAGTTTGGCAGTGATTGGTCAAGCGATGTATACGCTAGGCTGTACACAAACAAACAAGAAAACTGGGTCTAAAACATAATCTCTTCGGCAAAGGTAAAATGATAAAGTCAGCGTTTTTCTTTTCTTTTCTACCGAGACCAAATCTCACCTGTTTTTAAAAGCGAGTGGGATAAAAATAAAAAAAAAGAAGAAAATGAAGGCAAGTATTCAAGTTACTCCTTTAATGCGTGACTCTTTATGAAATACAATTCTAAATTTACTTTCATCTACATTAATTCTTTCAAAGGTGACCTTTCCTTGTGACATACGTCGGTTTATTCACAATGAAAATAAAAACAACCTGACATTGCCCGGTAAAACGAATAACATCACAAGTAATAACAATGTCAGGAACTTGAGGATGTAAAAAAAAAAAACGACAAAAACTAATAGTTCACCATTATAAAGGTCAAAAGCCACTCGAGGATAAGCATTATTGAGTTTTCCAAATGAATAGTGGAACATTACTAGGCTTGAGAGCCACAATGATTAATTCACAAGGCAATTTTTTTTTACTAAGGTGTTGCCACTTATTAAGGTGCAAAACCACTCGAGGATGTGTACATATGTGTCAGGTGAAACAACACCGTGATGATTGGCAATGATGGTGGTGATTGGCCAGAATTTGATTATTTAATATGGCGGCTCAAGAATTTGTTTACATTAGACTTGAAAATGACCATGTTGTAGTTGGCTTGCAAGTAATCTCGCGGTATTATGTCCCAATGACAAGCAGTTCTAGGAAAGAAACTTTACTTTTGGAAGTTTCATTTAGTTTTAGGCTGCTAGGCAGCTAGGTAGATATAGAGAGAGAGGGAGAGAGAAAGAATGAGAGAAAGCGGGAGAAAGTGAGTGAAACTATTGACAGTGGTTGTAATCATTCGTCATTATTGAATATTAACCATACCCGATCACGCGTTGCTGTGGCTCAATTTGTTTTAATAGAAATACAATAAAAATAAAAATGTACCGGAAATCTACTTAGTATATATAATATAATATATATATATATATATATATATATATATATATATATATATATATATATATTTCACGAAAAGTTGCATTCTGTAATGTTTATGTACAGTTATTAGTTTTTGCAATTGTTTTAACAACAAAAGTTATTTTTTAACACACGCACACAAACACACATCCACGGGCTATAATAAGAACCATTAGCAACGCATGTTTTTTTTTGTTTATGTTCTTATTACTTGTGGATACACAATATTTTGAGACATGTTTATATTTATAGCAAACGCTCAGCGAATTGTGAAGTGCAACACACACACACAAGACAGTAATGACCTAAGCATGAAACGAACTTGACGCTTTGCGAAGTAATATGCCTCTTAGTGACGCTATATTGTAATTTTAGTTACTATTCGTTTATGAAGCGTAGAATTGGATTCCGCAATATGAGATTTATCAGAGCTCACCCAATCAGAATGGGCGGAGTTTGAAGAGGGAGACGTTATTATTTATGAATCGGAAACTATGAAGATTATGTTAGGTCTTTGTATTTAATAACCAATTACGGGGTGAAAACATAGAATCTGTTGAAAATGTAGAATTTGGTCCAGTGACAACTAGGAGTAGCGGTAGGACTAAATATTTAGAGCGAAAAATAGGGATTTCGTCCTATAAAAATGTTGCGATTGTGATGGTGTTGTTCATAGGATGCAACAGAGCATTTTATTATCAAGGCTGAATGTGTCTAAAATGGTATTCGAAAGCTACATAAGATGGTGGATATTAGTCTAGATGTACTGAATTTGTATGTGGCATCTGTTGTTGCAAATCTACGATCCTTCAGTCCATAGGGGAAGTTCTGCAGTCATTTTATTATATAGGAGATGAAACATTATAAAATTTTTTTCGGACTATCAAAATTTTCGTACGCACCATCAGTGCCGACCATTGACCTAGTTTATCAAATCTCAAACATTTCTCATTAAAATGTTTACTTAACATTATTTTTTAGCCTGCTGTTAATTATTTCAGGTTTCATGTTAGTAAACATTATGTCATATTTTATATAATCTCTTTACTTTCATAACAGAGGAGCTATATAGGCCAATGCATATTCTAATAACAAATATTTAATATCTTTTATGAAAAAAAAATGTTGAAATATGATACCTTTATTAGTTTTTAATATTGTATACATGGGTTGCTTTCAAATCACCTGATTTATTGTAAAGTTGTGTCAGGTATCCATAATCACGTTAATGCACTGACTCTTATTAGATCACATTAGTTGACCGAATTAATACTTGTTATTAATTGGGTATGACAACAGCATGTTCTTTTCGATCATTTTCTTCTATTTTTCCATCACGTTTGCTGTTTTTTTTGGGTTTTTTTTTTCCGATTTACAAAAAAAGTTATAATATTTAAACAGTGTTATTACGTTCGCTTATTCTTTATTTTCCATTTTACTTTGATTTAACCCCCCTTCAAACCTCCAAACATCCGGGCAATTCTTTTCCTTGTTTTGACTCTCAGGTATATATTTGACATAGTTAGACACAGTTAATCAACCGAGAACCACATCACTCTACATAAAAGCATATAAGATATCAACGGATGCACACTTGAGTCAAAACAATGAAAAGAATATGCTGTTGTCCTATCCTTAGTTATTACATGGCGGATGATTATTTTGGAATATCGGCCACTATATGTGGAGGAACGGTAGCATAATCCTAATGTTGTTAAGATTATTTCGCTTGATTAGGATACATATGCGACTGGGGGCTGCTTATATATTTGATATTTCCTAGAAACTTCCTTCTCGATTCTCAAATGTTGAGATAGGGATTGATAATTTGTTTTGTTGGAGTTATTCAAACCACTGTTCCCGTTTTACGTGTAATTTCCATAACGTTTCGGCCGATGTAACTTCTGATCTTCATCAGGTGTGTAACATTGCCCAACAACTAAAACGTTGTGGCCTCAGTTGCAAAGCAAAGAATAGCTCGCTTTTTCTTTGTCATAACGACATGTATTTCCTCATTGATACGCCCGTGACGTCACGCCTCTCCACGCCTCTCACGTGATCTCGAAAGTTATCCACGCCTCTCAGGTGATCTTGAAAGTTATCTCGTTGCATGCTCCACGTCTCTCTTGTGGTCGTTCTTTTTTATTATTTTGGTCTTTTTTCTTTACCGATGACGTCATTTGCATATAGCCGCCCACGCCATGTTACAGGTTTATCTTGTCGAATTTGGAAATCTTTTGCTCGAACTCAAGGATATTTCAGTCTAAAGTGGGAATCTGCACAGAATTTCGAACGGAAACTTTTATTTAATCTACAAGGGTAGCAATCTCTCGTTCTTTTAGTCATGACGGTGTAGAAGTATTAAGTAATTCGTGATAGCACTAGTTAATTAATTAATCATGGCTGACGGAACGAGAGCATACGACCCTCATTGATTAAATAAAGGTTTCCGTTCGAAATTCAGTGCAGATTCCCCAGTATATATATATATATTTAAACAGATGTTTCGTGGTACACAATTTTAATATTGCTTTGAAAAGTATGAATGGAGTCATTATGGGTGAGAAGAAAAAAAAAAGAAAAAAAAAAGAGAAACGGGAAATTGTATAGAGACAAATCGACTAAAAAAAAATAAGTCTAAAGTGGGAATCTGCACAGAATTTCGAACGGAAACTTTTATTTGATCTACAATAATATTCGAAATATTAAATTCATAGCTCAAACATCATGAGCTTCGTTCTAACGATGATTTTTTGTATATGAAGGCTAGATTAGCTGAACTGGCGCACAAGTTCACGAACTCCCTATCAATGCTCGTGAGTTTGTATGGACTAAAATCCACCATCAAGCCGCCAAACTCCTTAAAACTAATAAGGATATTTACATCACTAAGCCGGATAAAGGTGCGGGTGTCGTTATCCTTAATACGAATGATTATATCGGAAAAATGTTGGATATTTTAAATGATAAATCCAAATTTAAAAGGCTTGGCGACACATCTGTTGATAGCACTTCGAACACTGAAGTAAAACTCCAGAAACGGGTTCTTCAAATATATAACAGGAAATTTATTAGTAAAGATACTTATGATAGAACCCGGCCCGTGGGTTCACAACGACCCAGAATGTACGGGCTACCAAAGATCCACAAGAACGAGGTCCCTTTAAGACCCATTCTTTCCATGATCGGTTCACCCCAGCATGAACTGGCAAAATGGTTGTCCGAGATTTTTGAGCCTGTACTAAAGGAATTCTCGGGTAACTGCATTGCGGATTCTTTTCGTTTCGCTGCCACTATGCGTGAACTTGATTTTAATTCAGAAACAACTTTCCTATGTTCTTTCGACGTTACCAATCTTTTCACTAATATACCCCTTGATGAAACTATTCAAATTTGTTCGGATATGCTCTATCGTAGCACATTAACCCCTCCGAACTTTCCGGAGAATATTTTCCTTGAATTCATGGAACTAGCTACCAAATCGGTCTGTTTTAGCTTTAATGATGTAATGTATCAACAGGTAGATGGTGTGGCCATGGGTAGTCCTTTGGGTCCTATCCTGGCCAATATTTTCCTAGGCTTTCAGGAATCCTTACTGCTCACTCAGGTTTCTAGACCTGTTCGTTATTGGCGTTATGTAGATGACACTTTTGTCATTTTCAAGTGCCGCCATGAAGTAAGTGATTTTTTTCTGAAATTAAACAGTCTCCACCCGGCACTTAAGTTTACTATGGAGGAAGAGCAGAATTACTCTTTACCCTTTTTGGACGTCCTTGTAGAAAGGATAGGGAATCGATTTAATACAACTATATACAGGAAACCTACCTTTACAGGATTGTATATTAGTTGGGATTCTTTTGCCCCTATGAACAGGAAAATAAGTTTAATTAAGACCTTGGTCCACCGTGCACTCATGATATGCTCGCCAAGCAAACTTGACGAGGAACTTAAGAAAATAACGGACATGCTTATTAAAAATGGTTTCCCTGGTGGTATAATTTCTAAGCATATTCGCCAAAAACTTACTAGTTTTAACACTAAGCCTCTTTTCGGTCCGGCTAAATGTCCGGTTTATTTGAAGCTCCCCTACATAGGTTCAATTAGTAGGGGTTTTGTTAGCAAGATCACTTCGGTTGTTTCCCACTGTTTTTACGCGGTGCAACCTCGAGTAGTGCTGTGTACCAAAACTTCCTTCCCAGCGTTTAAAAAAGATGTACTTCCCACGCTACAAAATAGTTTAATAATATATGAGTTTAGATGTCGGTGCGATGCTGACTACGTGGGTCGAACTTTTCAACGTTTAGGGGTCAGAGTGGCACAACACGTTCCTGGGTATTTACGCAAGCTTTTTATATCATCCGGGCCTTTAAGGAATACATCCGGGCCTTTACGGAATACATCCGGACGACCACCAATTCTCGAATCGTCAATTGGTGTTCATTTGTACGAAAATAAAACTTGTGGCCAAGCATATTCTGATGAATGCTTCCGCATTTTACATAAAGCCCGGAACAAACAGCACCTCAACATCTTGGAGGCCGTCAGTGTGCTGATACGCAAACCAGCTTTATGTAGACAAAAAAATTTCACATAAATTAGAGTTATTTAAAGAACTCTAAAAAAACAAAAACAAAAAAGTCTACACGTATGCTGGTTTTTCTGGTTTGTCTATACTTATTTGTAGACAACGGATTTTCTTAATTATATATATATATATTTTTTTTTTCTCGACTTCATCTCCTCCCCTTTTTCCATTCTCATTCCTTGATTTAATGCAACTTACCGACGAGATCTATTGAAAAGGGTCGGTCGAAAGGTTAACCTCTAGATCCCTTAATTTTTTTACACGAAATTTCGTATGCATCCTTTTTTATTCGATGTTTTTTTTTTTTTACCTATAATTCTTTTTTAGTGGATTTGTCTCTATACAATTTCCCGTTTCTCTTTTTTTTTATCTTCTCACCCATAATGACTCCATTCATACTTAAAAAAAAAAAAAAAAAATATATATATATATATATAAGCGAGATAAGACATAGACATACAGTCCTGTTTCGTTGTATCACAACGCATGAGTGCCGCTAGACTAGTACCTCTCCCAAGCCGAGGATTGAACCTAGAATCATCGCGTGTACAGTCAGCAGTTCTACCCGTAAATTATCTTGCCAAATGTCTATTTAAACAAACATTTTTACAGTGCTCTAACCGCTTGTTTATAAACAACCAGTGAGCGGCGGATATATATATATATATATATATATATATATATATATATATATATATATATATATATATATACCAATGAAAGCCGACAAACTGAAAGTCCAAGACCCGCGTTTCGTCCTCATTTTGTTGTGTTGGTTTTCGTAGTTCTTGTGAGCTGCGGCGTTGCTTGATTGATATATATGCGGCGTTGCTTGATATATATATATATATATATATATATATATATATATATATATACATATATATACATATACATAGATACATATATGTATATATGTATATATATATCTATATATGTATATATATATATATATATATATATATATATATATATATATATATCAAGTGTGTGTGTGTGTGTGCATATATATAATCGTATAACGATTAGATCACTGTCTGACTGACGTAAATGAACGTTTAAAATTAAAATGTTTAAATTCAACGTTATTTCACGCGGTTAATGGTAGCCGAATTGATACGGTCTTCGCTAATCGAGGCATAGAGGTCTCGTGTTGCGGGGGTTCGAATCGTTCGACTGGTGTTACTCGTGACACCCTGCACTGAAGATTCCCGAAAGGATGAAACACTAAGGTATTTTAAAATATATAGTAAATATAGTAAAAAATACTAAAAATAAAGACGAAACGTTGATGAACACATAATACGGTTTGTTCCTTTTTATTTCTCTCTCTCTCTCTCTCTCTATATATATATATATATATATCTATATATATATATATATATATATATATATATATATATATATATATATATATCAGACGCGAGCACACATTACACAATCTTCATTTCAAGATGTCGTCAGTGAAACGAGTTCAAAATGGCAAATAGGAAAGCACACAAAATACTTCCTCGTCTAAAATGAAAAATACAAAGTATAACTCGATATTAATCTCTTTTCTACAATTATATAATGCAACTTTGTCTGCGTGTGCGAGTTCATTCCTTATAGACTCCAAAATGGCTGAACAGATTTTCTTTAAAATTTACAGAACTTTAGTGCATAAGTCAGGGAGTGATCTTAGTTAAGTTTTGTATCAGAATGCCCCCATATTTAACGATAATCGAAACCGTTATTTTTATTTATCTATCATCGGTAAAGCCATTTTTCCATGACGTCACTTAACAACAATGATAGAACAACAGGCTGTGAAAATTCTACTGTGGGTAAGTTGGAAGCGTGTTTTTTTTTTTTTTTTTTTTTTGCATAACGTGGTCTGTAGGTTCAAACTCCGCACGTAAATTTCTTCTTTTTTTGATTAACTGCAAAGAATTTTATAAGATTTGAAAATTTATGTGTTTTTTTTATCAGTGCAAAAGTAAATTATGTTTCTGTTTTTAAACGTCCATTGAACAAGCAACTGATCCTAAAGAAATTGAAAAACAGTCTACACAGATATTTAGTGAAAATGCAATTCAGAGGTTTCTTATACGTCGGTTTAACAAAACATAGGCCCCAACAACCAAGCACAAGTAGTATGCCAGGAAACATAAGATAAGGAATTTTTCGACACAATTGACCAATTGTAAAACTATTCAGCGACAACCACATGGATTCTTACAACAAATCGATAGTCGATGTTGATCCTGTGTGTTTTTTGCATACGGTTCAAGAAATCATGTCCCCCCCCCCCAAAAAAAAAATCTCGACGGACTAGTTGATTTTGAGCTGGAAGAATAGCTGCTAAGGGGACAAATCAGAGAAATTTGATTGTTGCTGGCACGTTGCATCCATTGTGTGGAGGCTATGTTGATCAGTAAGGTGTCAATATAACAGAAATTTACAAAAATAATTTTAGGATTACAAAAAAAAAAAAAAAAAAAAAGAAGAAAATATTGGAATTACCAAAGATAAAAATCGAAAGAAGCATAAAAAGGCAGTAAAGCAACCACCGAGCAAGGCCGGGTAGTACTGCTAGTTATATATATATATATATATATATATATATATGCATCTAGCCATTTTCATAACAAAAGACAATGTAGTATCTTTTTTTTAAAATTGAATTTAAATTAACAACAGATTATGCTTTGTATTTTTTCAAATTTTAGATGAGGAAGTATTTTGTGTGCTTTCCTATTTGTCATCTTGAACCCGTTTCAATGACGACATCGTGAAACGAACATATTCAGTTCGTTTCATACGTTACTAGCTTGATTATAATATTACATTTCGCTCACTAAATAAAAATGTATAGTGTTCTTATATAAAAAAAAAAAAAGAAGAATACACATTACTAAACAAATAGAAGAATGCCCGTCTCAGGACGAGTAAAATGAATTCCCTAAACAGACCAGTTTTACACGAATTTTATGCCACCATATGGAGATGAAAATCAGCACATAATGATACTAAACCTTATGTTTAGAATCCTTATTCTGATTTGATACATATTTATTACATGGATTTGATTCTGGGAAATGTCTAAAATTTAAGGTTTAAATTCACGCCTTACGTTAAATTGAGACTTAAAGAATCTTGCCCATATGATTGTGGATTAAATTTGATAATGCAATATTTGAATTATCAATTGGGAGGTTAAGCCTATTTTCATGTCCATGAAAACACTTTAAAATATCAAAAACAAATATATATATATATATATATATATATATATATATATATATATATATATATATATATATATATATATAATAGAACTATCGCATTGATAGTCAGCAGTTCTACAGATCGACCCACGGGAGCAATATAATATAATATAATATAATATAATATAATATAATATAATATATATATATATATATATATATATATAATTACTAAAATTATATGTATATATTTTTATATATAATTATATAATTATATATATATATACATATACACATATATATATATATGTGTATATGTATATATATATATATAATTATATAATTATATATAAAAATCTATACATATAATTTTAGTAATTATATATATATATATATATATATATATATATATATATATATATATATATATATATATATATATATATATATATATTATATTGCTCCCGTGGGTCGATCTGTAGAACTGCTGACTATCAACGCGATAGTTCTAGGTTTAATCCTCAGCTTGGGAGAGGTGCTAGTCTAGCAGCACTAATGAGTTGTGATACAACGAGCAGGGCTATATGTCGATGACTACAAATATATTTTAAGCCCCACCTCTCTCTTCGGGTAGAGCACTGTCTTAAATAATCTCACCTGCTACTTAATTGGCTGAAAAACTCGAGGCTCACTGTTTGTTTATAAATAAGCGGTTTGAACACTATGAAAGTGGTGGACGAATGTTTGTTTAAAATAGACATTTGGCAGAGTTACTTGCGGGCATCGCTCCTGTGGGTCGATCGTGATGGTTCTAGGTTCAATCCTTGGCTTGAGAGAGATGCTATTCAGCGGAACTGATAAGTTGTGATACAACGAAACAGGACAGTACGTCGATGACTACATATATATATATATATATATATATATATATATATATATAATTTTATCTATCCGTTACATATAACTGGAATTTTGTTGGCTTCTTTGTTATGATAATGTGCAGCAAACTAAATATAATGGTATCCGTTCGATGCAGAATAAAGGATTAATAAGGGTTTATATGTAATGCTAAAATGGGCAAAAATGTAACCATAATCACTCATTAATTTTTTATAAAGTATCATTCTAAGTCAAGGGATTATAACTTTTGCAACGGATTCAAGAGTCTGGATATATATATATATATATATATATATATATATATATATATATATATATATATATATATAGCATAGGTGCCTAGCGTTGCCCGTGTGTTTGGAGGTGTGTGTCGAGCAAAAAAAGAAAAAAAAGTTGTAGTAGGAAGGCGGGCTCGAACCCGTACCTCGTAGGAGGAAAAGAACGCGAAAAAAAAAAACGTGACGTCTTTGCTGTTACGAATTCCCGTAATTTAAAATTAAGGCTAGACAATCGAAAAGAGAGGATGACTTTCGAAAATATCGGCGAAAAAGCAATCCCACCCTGTAGAAAAGTGACCAATTAGGGGTGAAGAATTAATGGTTTTAGACAATTTTTCGGTATTTGTCGTCTTAAGGGTCGAACTTCAAAACGATACTGATCTCGTGAAAATCCGTCACCTCTTTCGAAAGTTTTAGGCAGACATGCAAACATATATACAACCCAAACCGATTAAAAATCTTGCCCTATATCTGAATACCCTTTATGTAAAATTTCCAATGTTTAGACCAGAAATTGTCTGAGTAATTTGGTAGAGACCGCAGAGATCAATTCTTTTTTTTTTTAACTTTGACCCATATTATTACTCCTTAGCATTTATCGTTTTTGATTCAAATCAAGTTTTTAAACTAAATCCATGTCCAAGGAATCTATATCTAAAATTTCAATTGTTTAGATCCAAAATCGGAGAAGGAGTTTGGTAGAGTTCTCACAAGTCAACTCGTTGAGCTTTGACCCCTTAACAGCCACATTTCTGGCCGAAAACGGATTACAAAGATTTTCCCAAATCTCAGTGCATTGTATATCAAATATCGAGTCTGCACACTGAAAATTAACAGAGTTATTGTGTAGGGAAATGTACATGGACAGACACACACACACACAGACCACTTTTATAGATATACAGCATGGGTACCCGGCGTTGCCCGGGTGTTTGGAAGTGTATGCTGAGCAAAAAAAAAAAAAAAGAAGTCAATATTTTAACTTTGACCCCTATGATGACCCCTTAAAATTTATTGTTTTGGGCTCAAATCCAGTTATTAAGTTAGTTCTATGTCCAAGGAATTTATATGTAAAATTTCAAGCGTTTAGACCCCAAATTGTCGAAGGAGTTTAGTAGAGTTCTCAAAGGCCATATCGTTGAACTTTGACCCCTTAACAGCTAAATTTCTGTCCGAAAACCGATCACATAGTACCTTGTATATCAAATTTCGAGTCTGTAGACTGAAAATTAACAGAGTTATTGCGGAGGAAAATGTACACAGACACACAGACAGACACACAGACACGTTTACTTTTATAGATATATAGACTAGCATGGGTGCCCGGCGTTGCCCGCGTATTTAGAGGTGTATGCTGAGCAAAAAAAAAAAAAATGTGGTAGTAGAAAGGCAGGCTCGAAGGATGAAAAGAACGGGAAAAACGTGATGTCTCTGCTGTTACGACCACCGCCAAACCGGAGGTGACGTAGGTTTAAATTAAGGCTAGACAATCGAAAAGAGGGGATGACTTTCGAAAATATTGGCGAAAAAAGCGACCCCTACCTGTTGAAAAGTGACCAATTGAGGGTGAAAAAATTAACGTTTTAAGCCAAATTTTCGGTATTTGTCGTCTGAAGGGTCGAGCTTCAAAACGATACTGATGTTGTAAAAAATCCGTCACCTCTGTCGAAAGTTTTAGGCATATATGCAAACATACATACATAGATTTATATATTGGTAGCTCAAATTTTCGACCCAAATCGACTAAAAAGCTTGTCCTATCTCTGAATACCCTTTATGGAAAACTAGCATTTCAGCCCGGCGTTGCCCGGGTGTTTGGATGTATATGTGGAGCAAAAAAAAAAAAATTGTAGTAGGAAGGCAGGCTCGAACCCTTACCGCAAAGGAGGAAAAGAACGGGGGGAAAACCTGACGTCTATGTTGTTACGACCACCGCCAAACCGGAGGTGACATTTTTTAAAATTTAGGCTAGACAATCGAAAGGAGAGGATGACTTTCGAAAATATAGTAGAAAAATGTAGAAAAGTGGCCAGTTTAAGATTAAGATATTAATATTTTTAGCCAATTTTTCGATATTTATCGTCTGAAAGGTCGAACTTCAAATGATACTGATTTTGGTAAAATCCGTCGCTTCTGTCGAAAGTGTTGGGCAGTCATACAAACATACATACATACATTTATATATTGATAACTAAAAATTTTCGACCCAAACCGATTAAAACGCTTGCGCTATACCTGAATACCGTTTATGTAAAATTTCAAATGTTTAGACCGGAAATTGTCTGAGTAATTTGATAGAGATCGCAGAGGTCAATTTCTTTTAACTTTGACCCTATCATCATTCATTGTTTTGGGCTCAAATCAAGTTATTATGTTAAATCCATGTCCAAGGAAGCTATATGTAAAATTTTAAGTGTTTAGACCCAAAATTGTCGAAGGAGTTTGATAGAGTTTTCCAAGGTCAAATCGTTAAACTTTGACCTCTTACAGCCACATTTCTGGCCGAAAACCGATCACATAGATTGCCCCAAATCTCAGTACCCTATATATCAAATTTCGAGTCTGTAGACTTAAAATTGACAGTTATTGCGTAGGGAAATGTACACATACACGCAGACACACAGACACGTTCACTTTTATAGATATATAGATAGATAGACTAATAGATTAAACAAAAATATATACGTATACATAAATATATCTGGAAATATTTTTTTGTTTACTGTAAAGATTTTTCGCAAATATTATGCAAGTATAAATCATGTAGAATATCTGCATGAATATAATTACACGTAATAGTTAATCATCCCATCCTGATCATCCCATAAGAAAAACGGAAAAACTAATAGGGAATTAATTAAAATGAATGTTTAAAAGAATATGCAAATTAGCTAGATCTTTTGCTAGTGAATGCATTTCCACACCCATATATAAGAAAATTGTATTTTCTTTTTAAGTAAATAGGAAAGAAGGTTTTCAGTATGAATATCAATACACACAAAAGAAAAACGAATTTATGGGAGTGTGTGTATATATATATATATATATATATATATATAATTTACACAAAGGACATCGCTTAATACGCTAACGGCAGTTTGTATATCACTTACTAATATGCTCAATGCAAGATTATAGTCATTCACATACATTACTGTTTCGCTGTATCACAGCTCATTAGTGCGGCTAGACAAGCAACTGCTTCAAGCCAGGATCGAAACTCGCCCGCCCAAACGACAATCTAGGTTTCTAACCGTTACGCTATTTGGCTTGTGGGAGACACAAAAGAAATATCAATCTAAATAGATACAAACGAATTTATATTTATTCATATTCTTTATCGAATTTTTTTATTTGTCTATCTCCCAAACATTACTTCCGTCTTTCGGCGTGGTTATAGCGTACATCAATTCTACAGACACTTTTATTGATATACTAATGCGCTATCTTCCAATGATCGATTTAGAGGTGGGAGTGGTGTAATTTTTGCTTTCATGGGACTATTCTCTCATGCATTGCCTTCTTCTTTGGAAGTCATATATTTGTTATGATTTCCGCGGATCAGTCTTTATCGTCCCTTTTCGGGATTGTGTACGTCATCAAATAACTGTCATATTCGGCTGTTCATTAGCCAAATAAACTCTTACGTTATATATGCTATCCAATCTATACGACTGAATGCATTATATTATTGTTAGTATTATTAAGACCAGTAAAAACAAATGGAAACCCATTCCCATTCATCGGTATAAAGTTTAGAAATAAATACACGTACAAAAAGTTTACAAAGTAAAGGTACCGGGTGGACCGATAAACGTGTCGCCCAAAAGAAAACACCACTACAGCTTTTATTCAAAAAATCAATTCAGGTAACTTGATTATGTAGTAGAGCTGGCATCTATTCAATGTAACCGTCTTCAGCCTCAATTACCGCCTCGATAGGAGTCCGGAACTTGGAGCATGCCTTTTCCACAAGCGCCGACGGGAGCTCAACGAATACTCAGCGGGTGGTGGCGATCAGAATGGCTTTGGTGTTGTGGGAGGTCATGTTGGTGATGTTCTCGACGCATGACTTAAAGATGTAGTCCAGCGGGTTTTAGGTCGGGGGAGGAGGGGGTAGTTAGCGAAATGTACAAAGTCGTAGCACTCCTTCTGAAGCTTAGCCTGAGTTTCTTTGGATGTCGAGTCCTGTTGCCAAACCCAAGGTCTACCAGCGGCCACCTGATTGCACTAAGGGATCACCACATTCTTCAGCATATCTAGGTATACTTTGGTGTTCACTTTCAAGCCCCAATTTTGATTATCGGAGGTGGCATGCTGTGGTCCTCACTTGAAACCACACGAAAGACCATAACCTTGACCAGAAACTTTATTTTCTTTACCCTGTGCACTTCCCTGTTATTCGTGGCAATCCAGCGATGCATTTTGAGTGTGCTGGCAATGGTCCTGTTGTCATAACGTAGAGGACATGAGTTGTAGAGTTGTACAGTGGCGCATCTCCAATCTCACTCGTTGAACATTGTGTCACTTTCACACATTATAGAAGGCTCATATCGCTCTCGGGACTTGCAGAAAACTGGCCAGCCAGTAGATGGTCAACAACAAAAAAGAATACCGGTTTTCATCAAACGGAAATGAAATCATGTCGTTGTTATTGGGCGACAACTTTATCGTTCTATTCCGCACTTATTTTTCTTACACTGCAAGAAATGTGACACAAGGGACGGAAAGCGGGATAAAAATGTCAGTACTCCAGTATTCCAGAGTAGAAGCAGTCTGACCCTACAAAAGATACCTGTGCAGCTTCGTCGGCATTCTTGGCAGAGCACCCCAGACGATTAACAATAAACTAACTCCTTCTCAAAGAGAGAAGACAAAGCCTGAGAGTGTAAATCTCTTATAACTACACATAACTAGTATTACACCGCAATCAACAGGACCAGGTCATTACAGGAATGTTATAATCTCTGTTGATTTTACGGGTCGAGGGAAAAATCCCGGTGAATATTCCTTAGCTTTGTCCAAATATTGAGTTGGCCAAAAAGTTTGTCCGTTTTATTTTTTATTTTTTTTTTATTCACGCTTGATTTTTCAAATCTTGAGAATCTCTGCGATTTGTTTTGTCGTCAAATGGAATTTTTGTTCAACTATAACTTTGACTTTGTTACTGTTACTCATCAGAACAAGGAGTATCTCCCGCTGAAAATATTTATTTTTAGGAATCGAGCAAACCATTTGTGGCACACCAGTTCTGTAACAGCATCCTCTCCAATACACATGCTATATCCTTATGAAGTTTTTTTTCTATAGTAAAATATCATCAGATTCTTATAGAGTTTTTCTTGACCTTCAATTTCAATGCGTGAAATACAAGCAAAATTGTACAAACTCCTTTCCTCGGAATTTCGATAACATACTCGTTACACGAAATACATGATTTGAAAAATAGGAGTTTAAAAGGATCTTTAGTAGGCCGGAAAAGTGTCATTAAAACATACGAACGAACATTTTGGCCAACTGAATATATAACAAGAATATAAGTATGTCTTACAACTGAGTATTTCCAGTTGACAACGTAAAGATAATCCAAAGTCTTATCTAGATATTATTTCTTCAATTTGTATAAAGTATTAATTATTAAAAAATTGAAATGTTGCATGGTGGTTACTGTTACTAAAGAGTATCAGAGTTATACATTAAATTTTGTAAAAATGAGAAGTTGACAGCGTAAGAATGATCCAAACCTTGTATGAAGTACCATTGAAACGTTAATTATTTAAAAAAAAGTTTGAAATGTTGTATGGTCGATTGTTGTCATCAAAGAGCATCTGCGCATGAACTTGGAAAAATCAGAAGTTAAAGTTTCCTTAAATTTTTCGACCTTGAAGGGAAATATCGAAAATCAAACGCAGTGACAAACACATCTGACCGAAAACGTAACCTCTTTGTCAGAGATAAAAAAGAAACCTTTCCTGTATTTTTAGATGAATTTTTAATTCTCCGTAATTAAAATTTTTTCAAGCAGATTACATAACAATTTTCTTTTTTTTTTTTTGCATCCTCTATAGTGAGATCAACACATTTCTATAGATGTCATAGCTTCCATTACTAATTAACTCTGATTACTGATTAACTAACAGCGATTACGTGTTTCAACAAAATTACGTGTACACTAGAAATATTTTTTAAAAATAGAATTTCAGATAGGAGTGCCCTATCTTTCATAAAAACAATCAATCATTCACTCATATCCGGTTCTTAATAATTCTTTTCTACTAAGCATTTTGTATCGACATAACAGTTGTTTTAAGTGTGTATCTATTTTTGGGCAGCTTTCAAGAAAGCGGAGATTTGAAATGGAGAACACACAATTGTTGGATCGAATTTCATTGGCTGGCTTTGACTTTCTGTCGCATATAGTTATTTAGTTTCCATTTTTTTTTGTGTGTATTGCGTAGCATTCGAGAAGGATGTGAATTTATTTTGAAAAAATGTTTTCGTCGCTGTTGGAGAAAGTAAGATTTTTAAACCTGAAATCTGCAGATCTTGGAACCTCTGCAAAATATATTTTACCATTCTACATAAACAGTGTGGGCAATCAAAATTTGCAATATTTTGAAGGAAGGATTGAAAAACGGTATATGACTAATCACGCTGTGCAGCAAATTTCATTTGTTTTTAATTGGTCATTTAATGCGTGAACGGACAATAACTATTGCCAGAGATCAATTGTATACGATTAGTTGAATGTAAGTCATTATTTTTCTCTATGGCATTAGAGAAGATACGGGTTGGCCATCAGAGAGAACCCTGAACACAACAAGAAAAATATCCCTTCTTCATCTTTCGCCTGTCCCTGCCCACTGGGTGCCAGGCATCGACTAACTTCACGCGAAGATAACTGCTGGCAGACTTTAAGCGGCCCAAAGTATTTTTTACTTTGCATTTTCTTTATTCGGACACTGTTCAACTTTCTTGCACCTATACCGAACGGTATAGGTAACACTGCGCAACAAATTTCAGGTTAAATCTTCAGGTTAAAAATATACATTCCCCATAAAAGCTATTTCAAAGTAAGAAAATTATCTTGATGCTTAATCTGACCTTTATTTTTCCAGATTCGATACCATTTTCATATACTATAAATTATATTTTATTATTATTGGTTATTGAATGAAAAACACAGAATTGTTAGTTTAACTAATATTTTTCCTCTTAAATCTCCTGTAATAAATGTCATCCCCCTTTTTATATTTCGTCTGTAGTCTACTAAAATGCCAGGATTTAATTTCCTTTAAAACGTTCCTCCATCATTGAAATATCCTGACGGAATCTCTCCCATCTTCATCACTAACATCGCTAAAAATCTATTTGTGGACTTTTATCCTCATCTTCATAGTTGTTGTTTCACCAAGTTTCTGCTAACTTATCCTCCGGCCTTTTTCAGGTGGTTAACCGCGACAAATGTTGAGTCTTGTAACTGCATCCCCACTGATTACTGCCTTCCATGGCTTTTGTCTCACCACGTTTTTTGGCCAACTAATCGTCTGGCCTGCTTTGGGTAGGATTGAAACTGCTATCTTCAGACAAGTCTCACCTGCAAGCGAAAGGATTCAGCGTAACAAACCCAATGAAGAAGGCTAAAGGATGAGTTGGCTGAAACACATGAAAGGCAGTAAGGCTGAGGATACAGTTACACAACTCAGGATTCCTATCCTTTCGCGTTAATCACCTGAAGAAGGCTAAAGGATGACTTGGCTGAAACGTGGTGAAACAACAACAATTATGGAGATGAGGATAACAGTCCGCAAAAAAATGAATACGCAAATTTTGAAGCCTCATCGACAAAAAATAAAAATAAAAATGATATATAATACCTTCCGTTGTTTTGAATAAAGTTTTGTTTTTCCTTTTGTGAAACGGGTTTCCTGACATACTATTCATTAGTTACACGATTTTTTGCCATCGAACTGAGTAAAATTTTTATTTTACATTTATAAAGATATAATTAATTGCTGGTATTAATGATTTTAAAAAGTAAGTTTGATTATTTTATTGCTGAACCATCACATGGGAACCTTTGGCTCCCTACTGGATCCCTTTTTACTCTTAAAGTAACCATATGTTCCGGAGTATCGTTTCAAGAAAGTCTCAACGCCTTCCATTCTGGTATTGATTTCGAAGAGGTTGATTGCTCATCCGAAAAGTTCCATAGTGAAATTTACGTTGGCTGGACAGGACATGGATGAAATTTAATGCAAATCTGAAATATTTGAATTTTTAATTGGGAGATTGCGCTAATATTATAACCCGTCAATCTCCTTTAAAATAAATCAACTAAATTGAAAATTAATTTGTACTTATTGTTTAAATTTCACAAAAATCAATTTTCACAAGGTGTTTTCACACTCTTTTTACCACATGTGTAAACATCAAATTAAATTAAATATAGCACACATTACTAACCTTATGCCTAGCAGTTGTGTTCAAAAATTCGTAAATATAAATTAATTTAGGAATGAATTCGATACTTAAACATATAAAACTTCTATTTTCTTTGTGGGACGATTTTTTATTTGTTTTGTATACTATTTTCATTATCTTTATTTTTAATTATAGTAGACTTTGGTTGCTACCCATTCTCGACACATCATAAGTCAACTTTATCATTTATCTTTATAATAAAAGCTGGATTCCTGATGGTTGCAATCTGTTAAGTGCTGAGCCATTGTGTTGAACGAAGATTGCGGTATTAAATCAAATCAAATCGACAAAAAAAAAAAAATCAATGCAGTCACGATCTCGAGTGTTGAGTAAAAAACGAGGGTGGAAGAATCAATTTAGTCCGGTTCAGCAGTGGTTCGGGCTTTAATCTAAAATTCGACATTTTTATAATGAGGACGGAGGCTTCTCATTGGTTGATCGTCCTAACGTGTAGTTATAAATGGGATCGTTAAAATTCTTGCAATCATAATTTCCATATCCGTCAAAGACATTTAAACATAATTACTATGCTCCTTCCTACAATATCAATATTACACACTGAATAGCGTTTTTCTTTTCTTTAACGTTGATCAACGTTGTAAAAAACAGAATTAGAATTCGCTTTTGATTTCTTTGAAAATATACTTTGTCCTTTAGGAACACTTTTCAAAAAGAAGCCATCTTTGTTATCAGCAGCAGTGCAGCCATATATGTTATCAGTAAAACATGAAATTATCAGCAGTAAATACCAATAATAACAGACACTTTCATTTATTACAATTAGATAATAAAGAGATAGATTAAAATCTTTTATTAGAATAAAAAAAAAGTAACCAAACATTTCGAAAATATTTGGAAACTTTTTAATTGGGAGATTCCGCTAATATTATAACCCGTCAATTTCCTTTAAAATAACTCAACGAAATTGAATTTGTATTTATTGTTTAAATTTCATAAAAATCAATTTTCACAAGGTGTTTTCACACACTTTTTACCACATGTGTAAAAATTTAATTAAGTTAAATATAGCACACATTACTAACCTTATGCCTAGCGGTTGTGTTCAAAAATTGTAAATATTAATTAATTCAGGTGTGGATTCTATACTTAAACATATAAACTTCTATTTCCTTTGTGGAACGATTTATTTATTTTTTTTATATACTATGTTCATTATCTTAATTTTTAATTATGTTAAACTTTCGTTGCTACCCATTCTCAGCACATCATAAGTCAATTTTATCATTTATTTTTATAATAAAATCCGGATTCCTGCCGGTTGTAATCTGTTAAGTGTTGAGTCATTGTTTTGAACAAAGATAGCGGTAGTAAATCAAATACAAATTGACCAAAATAAAATCAATGCAGTCACGATCTCGAGTGTTGAGTAAACAAAGATGGCGGCATTAGATCGTTGAAGAATCAATTTAGTCCGGATCAGCAGTTGTTCTGACTTTAATCCAAAAATCGAAATTTTTATAATGAGGTAGGAGGCTTCGAATTGGTTTATTGTCCTAACGTGTAGTTGTAAATAAGATCGTGTAAGTTGCAGTCATACTTTCCATATTCATCAAAGGCATTCAAACATAATCACTATGTTCCTTCCTACAATGTCAATATTACATACTGAATAGCGTTTTTCTTTTCTTTAACGTTGATCAATAATAGACACTTTCATTTATTACAATTAGATAATAAAGAGATAGTTTTAAATATTTTATTAGAATAAAAAAAAAAGTGACCAAACATTTCGAAAATATTTGGAACCTTTGAAACTTTATCCTTAACATAAGGTGACATCACAACTCATCTGTATCCGAGACATAAAAATGTTTACTATATAAGGATTCACTAATAGTTAAAGAGTACTATTTTATTTTTCATATGCCGTTTAGTATAATCACGTTTGACACACCGGTTCCCGTCAGATCACCGAAGTTAAGCAACAATAAGTCTGGCAGGTAACAAATGGGTGACGGTTTGGGATTTCAATGTGCTGTATATGCTCTCCGCTTATCTTAGCACTGTTTGCAGTCGTTCTGGAATTCTTGCCACTGGACTCAACCAGTGCCGATTCAAGAGAGATGTAGTTGGGAGACTGCGCAACCCTTACCTCACAATTACATACACAGCCTACCCTAGAAGGCGTATCCTTTGTCTTTCGAGACTGAACGCAGGCATCGAGGATGCCGTTCGGTAGCAAAGTCTGATACATTAAGCGGCTTATTAGTAGGATGTAGATCCTTAATTAATGTTTCTCTTTCTTTGTAACCATATCGTACGAATTTTAGTTAGACTATTCTTATAAACAGTGCTTATAAAAGTCAGTATGTTTTTTTCTTGCCACTAATTGTGTTCATGTATGACAAACATTTTAATCACTTTACTAATGCTTTGTTAAAAACATGTTTATTACTTATAACTAAAAAAAATTAATATTCATATTTCGCTATCTGCGGTTAGATCAGATTGTGCGTTCTTTTTACTTCCTTGTTGGCTTCTGGCAAATTGAAAACGGATGTTTTGTTTATGACACGACTACTGGCTTCCTCTATACGTTTTTTTTTTTACCAACAGTGCCCGCCAACCTTAATATCTTTCACCAGGGATGAGCAACTTCAGCTTCCTCCTTGAATGGTAATCCTCTAGAATATCAAAGGGAAAGTAACAGGTGCTACACTTTGCCCAAGTGTGGCTTTGAACTGTGTAAGGAAGGGGGTGTTCATCTCGCTGGGATATTGCAACGTTACATGTAGACACTCTGGGCCCAGCACGTTGTAGACTCAGTCCCAAAGGAGACAAATAATAGAAAATGACTTCAACTCGCTGTTTCAGATTTTAAGAAAAGACATTTATTCCTCGTTCTACAGCAATGCATGATTTCTCGTTATGACTGTGACGTCACCCACGTCTTAACTCGTTAACATGTAGACGTTCGAGACTCAGTGTGACGTGTCCATCCTAAGGAGCGATGTGGCTCCCCACGGGGGGGGGGAGGCTGAGGCTTCCAACACACTGGCGAATGCCGGGCAGATAAGATTGTTTTATTGTTAAGTATTATTGCAACGGCAACCAACCCATGTGAAAGGAAGAGTTAAGTTATAAATTTTATTATTTTTATGAAACCGACATATAAATCTGATTGTTTGGTGAAAACGACAAATTGATGTCACTTTGAGAGACATAATGAAACACAATTTCGTTTCCGATGCTAAGGAGTGAAATATCCGACCGAGAGGTCACGGGGTTAACCTTTTCCGATCGTGAGAAACGATCCTGAGAAAGTTTACAGATTCACACACACACACACACACACACACACACACACACACACACACACACACACACACACACACACGGGGATTTTCCAGAGGTGACGTAATCAGTGGTGATTGGTTCAGAGACTTGTTTCGGGAAAAAGGGCTGCGTAAGATTGTGGAACAAAATGTTTGTAGTTATTTGCCTCCCCATGAGGGTAGAGTAAGACACAAGGTCGGTTTTTAATATGGGTAAAATCCAACTTCCCACAAAGGGGCACTCTGAATAGGAACAATAATAAAAATTGTCTCAGTCTAGAAGGATTTCTCTTCGATTGACCGTATACAGAAAATGTAAATTGTAGTATCAGAACAGATACTACACTTTGTTTATAACCAAAAGGATAAGGAATAAAGTTAGAACAAAATGTTAAGAAAATTTAAAAAATATTTACCTTACTGGAGCAGCGAAAAAAGATGCAATAGGATTCTCTTCATTGTTACTGTATTGCAGTTATAATACGAAGGGCGTGCAATGTAATGCCTCTGACCCACTTCCCATAGCAGTAAAGCAACGAAACTTGGCACAGTTATTAGTCTTTCTCTACATAAGAACCACCCAGAGTTATGCATTTCTCCCATCGTTTGATGCAGCTCTGGAGACCGTTTTTGTAGAACACCCCAGGCTGGTCCTCCAACCACAACGTGACTTCAGAAATCAAGGCTGCATAATTTGGTAAACGCTTTCCTTTCAAAAACAACTTCATGGCTGGGAAGAGGTGAAAGTCAGAGGGTGCAAGGTCAGGAGAGTAGGGAGGATGGGGAAGGATTTCATAACCACACGCCCGTGCTTCTGATCTGGTGACATGCGAGTTGTGGACCGGAGCGTTGTCCTGCAGGAGGAGGGTACCTTTGCTGATCTTGCCCCGCCTCTTGATTTTGATAGCTTCCCTTAATTTCCTCCAAAGTTAAACATTAATACTCCTCTAATTGTGGTACCCTTTTCCAGAAAATCTGTCATCACAACTCCGTCCTGGTCGCAAAAGACTGTGATGAGCATGTGAGTGGATGGCTGCACCCTTGCCTTCTTTGGAGGTGGTGAGTCCAAGTTCTTCCACTGCATTGACTAGGCTTTGGTCTCTGGATCATAGTGATTGATCCAGGTTTCATCCTGTATAATCAGTCTTTTGAAAAACTTTGACTCATCTTCTTGGTACATCTCCAATTTCATCCTCGAGCACTCAACGCGTTCTCGTTTCTGGAATAGTGTGAGTAACCTGGGAATCCATCTGCCAGACACCTTATGCATATGCAAATGGTCATGAATGATAGTTTCCACAGACCCTGTACTAATCTTGATATCTTAGGCTATTTGGCGAATAGTAATGCGTCGATCTTCCAAAATGGCAGCCTTAACTTGACAGACAGATGCCTCATCAATGGCAAAAGTGGGGGCGACCAGGTCTGGGGGCTGTTTCCACAGACTTCTGGCCATGTCTGAATTCACGATGCCAGCATTTTACAAGGTCATATGATGAGGCATTATCACCATAAGTTTCTTTCATTTCATCAAAAGTCTCATGTGGTGTGCGTCCTTTCAAATACAAAAACCGGATCACTGCTCGACATTCAACAGGCTCCATTTCACACCTGACTTAGTTCAAACACCTGTAAAACAAAAACCACAATTAGTTCAGAGCTGTAATTTGCCACATAACCCGTAGAGATATAAATCATTGCACTTGCAAAATTTCAGCTAGATCAGACAACTGGAAGTGGGTCAGGGGCATTACTTATTGCACGCCCCTCGTATGTTCGTTAATAATACTTTTCTCTTTAATAATAGCTTTCTCTTTACTAATTGGGTTTCCCCTCAAGAAACACGTTTATTATCCGTTATATTTGTGTGACAAAAACTTGGAAGCGTTAATATGTTGCTTTTTTTTTTTTTTTTTTCGAGAGCGAGACAAGTTTCGTACATTGTTTGTATTACCAAGACTTGAAAAAGTCAATCTGGTTTTAATCATACCTTTTTTTTTTAAAACCTATAACTGAAATGATTGTCTTCACCGGGAATACACAAAGTTTATATTTTACTTCCTTTGTCGGCCTTTTTAGTCAAACTATACTCATTACCAATACTTGTAAGGGTGATCACGCTTTTCTTTTTCTTTATTTTTTGATCATGCACGCGAGGTTCCTATTTTTGTTCTCAATACTTGGAAAAATGAATAGACATTTCCTCTGTATTTACGTGTGAGAAATATCGATCAGATAGATTAAAAAATATATAATTAACATTGTTGAGAATTAAAAAAAATGGAAACCACTGAGAATTTAGTGGAGGTCAATGATGATCTTGGGTTGAAACTTGCTTAGAAACAGATATGACTTCACGCGGCTTGAAAAGAGAGTGTGATAGGGCCCACGGGCGTATATATTATTCAACATGAAAAGTTGTGATGGCATTTTGTTTAATATTTGCATATTGCTTCACTTTTAGTCGCGTCATAGAAAAGCGACAGTGAAACAAACAATCAGACCCTGCGAGTGACAGCTACCCCCCAAATATGATTGAAAAACGTGATTCGCTTGTCATTGTTGAACATTCTAACCCATACTCTCTGTATAATTATTTTCATTACTTGTCGCAAGGAAAATAAAATTGCGATTAATCACAAAACTTTCTAAAGAAGTGATTCTTCCACTAATCTCTCAGACAAAGTCCCAAACCCACTCAAATCTAATAGGTCCCGCACTGTCGACTAAGCTCCAACCTCTGTCTCATCGCCTCTGTGCCTATTTTACAACTACTTAATGTGCTCTGATTAACATATAGCGTTAAGACCCCCATCTAACACAACAGGCAGTAAAATCCCACCCCTTCACTGTTGAGATCCCTAGATGATAGAAAGTTTTCTACAATAGTTTCTACCCTCGGACTGCTTGACTTTGGAATTCCCTATTTGTTTCCCGCTTCCCAGACCGTACTAAACTGCAGAAGTTTAAATGTAATGTGAAGACTCATCTTGCTGCTTAACTCCCCACAATCACCTGTTAGATATGACCCCAAATAGATGGCCCTTCATTTCCTTGTCTTTTCTTGAAAGATACTAAGCTAATCATTTAGATATGCCACGCGAATCTAACAACAGTCTGTCAGGCAAAAGATACCGTTCACTTTTTCTATATAACCACTAACACTATAAGGCGCATTCCTACGGGTAAATGAAATAGTCCGGCAATATCAGATTTGACACAAACTAGCATGAAGACCTGACGTTGCCCGGGATTTAATGTCATCGAAATCAGTGAAATGGCACGTTTTTTAATCAAATCAATTGAATGCTTGCTCTAGTTGGGGACCTTCCCCCCCGCAGTATATCAGGAGGCTGTTTCACATGCCTCCCCGCAGTGACGTAGCCCACAGTTCATTGTAGTTTACATTTCATTGTAAAGAATCTACTGTTAATTTTATAAAATTATCTGTAAATAACGCCTTCACAAAGTTTAAAATGCAAAAGTCAAGCATCATGGTTGAATTGTGCTCTAAACAGAAACATTCATTTCGAACACGCCCCTGTTTTATCAAAAAACCAACTGTTGATTTCATGAAATTATTTTTACATAATCACTCGAATTAAAGTTAAACGTACAAAAGTCAAGTATAATGATTCAATTGTGCTCTAAAAAAGAACATTTATTTCGAACGCGCCTCTGTCTCATAAAATTACTTACAATTGATTTTATAGGTTGTGCTCTTTGCTTGTGCAGTTATAAAGCTTCTCAAATGCATTTATGATGTTAGATTTATAAAATTGTTAATTTTAGTAAAAACAGGACTTCCTTCTTTAATCAGATTTTTTCAATTATCGATTTTCGATACTTATCAGATGCATTCCGAATCAAAACCTACATAAGAACACTCCCAGACACATTAAGTACCTTCATGTGAAATTTAAAAAAAACAAAAAAACGGTCTAGCCGTTTCTAAGTCCATAGGGAACTCTCACACACAAAGTTCTTTTAAGTAGTAGTAGTAGCTGCTCTCCTTTAATAATTACAAGACGCCTCTCTAACCACCGATATCCATGACAAAGAACATACTACTTAAAAATTATTCCTTAAAACTCCTCGGCCTAACATTTGCGGGCAATATGAACTGGAATGAATACATTGAGGACATTGCGAAGGCTATAGCAAAGAAGGTGGGTTCGCTCTATCGAGCTAGAAGACTACTCACACCTGAGAGTATTCTGTACTTCTACAAGGCCACCATTCTCCCATGCATGGAGTATATTGTTGCCACATCTTGGCTGATGCATCTACCACTAGCCTCTCCCTCCTGGAAAGGGTTCAAAAATTTTTTATTTTATTTTAATAGGTCTTTTATTTTATTTTAATAGGTCTTTTTATTTTATTTTAATAGGTCTTTTATTTTATTTTAATAGGTCTTTTTATTTTATTTTAATAGGTCTTTTATTTTATTTTAATAGGTCTTTTTATTTTATTTTAATAGGTCTTTTATTTTATTTTAATAGGTCTTTTATTTTATTTTAATAGGTCTTTTTATTTTATTTTAATAGGTCTTTTATTTTATTTTAATAGGTCTTTTATTTTATTTTAATAGGTCTCATATTGCGAACTAAGCTTCAGCCTCTGTTCTTTCGTTGCAGTGTTGCATCTCTGTGCCTGTTTAACAGATAGTGGAATGTGATGAACTTGTTGCACTTGTGCCCCTCCCAACGTACATGTCCCTGATAAACCTGCTTAGCAACAAAATCTCACCCCTTCAGTGTTGAGGTCCCTAAATGCCAGAAAGTTTCTTTCCTCAAACAGTTAAATTGGAATTCCCTTCCTGCTACATGTACTGATATGCAGAAGTTTAAATGTAACGTAAACCAACATCTTTCCTAGGCATGGTCTCAAATAGTAGCCCTTTACGTCCAAGTGACGACATGTCTTGTTAGGGATGAATGTGAGTAAAAAGAAAACGTAGAGATTCCCTCCCCCCCTCTCTCTCTCCCTCTCTCTCTCTCTTTCTCTCTCTCTCTATCTATCTATCTCAAATTGGGACGAAAATCAAGTTAAATAAATCTCCTCTGTCTTCTGTCAGGTTTTCTTCGAGTTAGATTTTTGAAAACACAAATAAGGCGTTTTCCTTTTTGAAGACGCCAGGCTTTCGGTGTAGAAAGATTATCCAGAGACGCACAACCAGTTCCATTGGCCTGCTTTTCGACCGACTACAACATAATAGACTTCAAGTCCAATGTAAACAAGTTCTTGTCGAGCCACTCCCTTAAATTATTGAAATCTTATCCAATGTACGCTATTAACCATTATGACACAACCAACTCACAGTCATTTACCCTTATCCTCGAGTGGCCTTCTGGACTTGATAAGTGGTGACTTCCTTGTAAAAAAAACACAGTATGACACAAAAGATAGAACGCAACAGGCATTCGTTTACAATGGGACTCTATTCATTCTAACAAGTAATTGTTAGAAACATGATCTCAGAACCTGATCACTCTTCCAACAAAATTGGTGCTTGTGCAGATAAATATACTGGTGAAAATCGCAGTTCCAAATAAGTAAAAAGAAAAAATCCCTTTATATACTTATGTATCACGCAAAATACGTGTTTTATTTTGTGTGTCACGCTTACATCTTTTTTCTTCTTCCGAGTGACTGTCGTTTAATTATTATGACCATTCATTTCTTGTCATAAATAATTTTACCAAGAATTCTTCATAAGTTTTGATTTCTGTTTCGATTATAGCTGAAGGAACTTAACTTAAATATACATTCTTCATAAGTTTTGGTTTAAGTTTCGATTCAAGATGATGCACCCAAGTCATATAGGTATATTTTTTTTTATTCTTTAAATCACAACTTTATAATATATAAAAATCGATAGAAAATTGACACTATATTAATATATACGAAATTTACATGAATTAAAATATCATATTTAAGCGTAATTTACTACCGGGCTACGTCAGGTGCCCCTGCTAGCATAGATAAAAACTTTTGCAGTTTTAACAAAAGAGATACAATAATACCAGGGCGTCTCCATTTACGTTGAACATCCACAGAATGCATGTGTCATCAATATATTATATATGAAAGAGTCCTCTGTGGAATTTCCACAGGTCCTGCTAGTTTTAATAAAAATTCAAAGCAGTTTACTTGTATTTTGTCGGTCTGTCATTGATAAGGCGGAAACCAGTCTGTCATTTACCTTTTTGTTATCAACATTCGGAATAGTTAATAGGCTTTTACACCATGTGTGTTACCTTTACTTGAAACAATGGACAGAATTTCTTTCTCAGTTATTGTGTGTTACCAATACTTGGAAAAGTCAATATTCTGTTAAACTGTTAAACTCAATAGTCGCTTAAAAATAACTTCTCTCGCATGCACGATAGAAAAAGATTAAAGATGAAAAGCGTAACCAATCTCCCAAGCATTGGTAATGAAAATAGTTTTACTATAACTATAACAAAAGAAATAAAATATAAATCTGATGTCTTGCGTGTGAACGCGGTTACTGTGGTTTTATTTCATTTTATTTATTTATTTTTTCTAATTTTATGTAACAAACATGATTTAAAACAGCTTCAAGTCTTCCAAGTCTTGATAATACAAATAATATACGAAACTTATCACGCGAGAAAAGAAAAGCATATTGACTCTTCCAAGTATTGGTAACGAACAAAGTATTTCTAGAAACATACTATTTCTGAAGATAGAAAGTTTAAAAACAAAATATTGGCGCTTATACAGATAGGGGCATAAGTGAAAAATCGCATATATTATTTAATTAATTGGAATTTTTATTGAGATGGGTATTATTTATTTATTTATTTATTGCAGACTAATATCCTCAACTTTTTGTTGTTGTTTCACGACGTTTCGGCCAACTATTCCTTTGGCCTTCATCAGGTGGTAACTGCGACGGGATAGAAACTCCGAATCTCTCAACTGAATTCTCAACAATTACTGCCTTCCATAGCTTTTTTTTTGTTTTTTTTTTGTCTCACCAAAAATCCTACCCAAATCCGGCCAGATGCTTAGTTGGCCAAAACATGTGGTGAGACGAAAAACAACTATAGAAGGTAGTAAGTGCTGAGAATGCAGTTGGGAGATTGGGAGTTCCTATCCCGTCACGGTTACCACCTGAAGAAGGCCAGAGAAATAATTGGCCGAAACGTCGTGAAAGAACAACTAAGAAAGATGAGGATAATAGTCCGCAATAAATAAATGAAAGATCGCAGTTCCGAAAAATTAACAGGAAATTCTTTGATATACCTATGTGTTAGAAAAAAAAAAGTAATTTACACCAAAAATTAGGAACATTTATCTAGTAGAATTGTATATAGAATTAAAAATCAATATTATTCTATTCACCCGATCGGCTATTGATAAGAACAGAAATCATGTAAAGCAAGGGAGATAACTCAGTCCGTTATAAGTAAATCAATTAATAATGAATCGCGGTTCGGCAAAATATGAAACTGATTTTTTTATTTTTAATTAAAATTTACTCGTTATTTTTCCTTAATTATTTGGGAGGATGCTTATTTTTACATGATATGTAAGGATATCAAATAATTTTTACTTGTAATGCGATTTTGCAGCTGCGTCATATGCTGAATAAACGACCCTAAATTATGAAAGTAAAGAATTTTATATCACGCGCGAACAAAAGCAATCTAAAAGAAAGCATACTCACTCTCCAAAGTATTGGTATCGAAAATGGTTCAATTGAAAATATTCACAAAAGAAATAAATCTTATTTGTGCAATTACTGAATTACAAATTCATTTTAAAACTTTTATTGAAAATATAAATTCCGGTAACTTATTTATGTAGTAGAGCCTACATCTATTCAATGTAGCTGTTTTCAGTCTCAATCACCGGCTCGATACGGGTCCGGAACTGGTAGCATGCCTTTTTCACAAGTGCTGGCAGGAGCTCAGTGAATACTCGGCGGATGGCGGCGATGAGGCTGGCTTCTGGGTGATGTTCTCGACGTCTGACTAAACGAAGTAGTCCAGCGGGTTTAGGCCGCGGTAGGAAAGAGCAGCGAGAGAGGAGTACAAATCGTAGTACTCCTTCTAAAGCCAAGCCTGGATCTCTTTCGAATTGTGGGCCGGCAATTATCCTTCAAGGGGTATCCGTTGTCGCGTGTGTAATAATAAAGCAAGGGTTGCATAATCCCAATCATCCCCTCCTTAATCGGCACTGCTTGAGTCCAGTGGCAAGGAGAGTTCCAGGTCGACTAAAAATGCCAGGATAAACGCATGGAATTCTCAAATGATCACTCATTTTAATACTGACCAGGCTCAATGTTGCTTAATATATATATATATATATATATATATATATATATATGTATATATGTATATATGTATATATATATATATATATATATATATATATATATATTCGCGCATATTTTATTGGAGAGGATCTTCGTTCTTCTTTTTATGATCTTTCTTTCGAATTTTTCTTGTTTTCGTACAAGTATTTTTGTTGTGGGATCCAAAGTTCTTATAAAGTCCCCTAGTTTACCGAACATTTTCGGTCTCGATTGACCATCGTCAGGGTTGTTCTTCCTGTGCATCCTACTTATTGATTGACTTGTTCTCTGTCGTTTTACTGTTTTTATTATTAATTTACAACAAATAAGAACTTTGGATCCCACAACAATATATATATATTAATTATTCCATGGATTTCTGCCTTTGGATTATTATGGACCATCTTCTTCTAATTACGGGATTTCCTTGGATTTTACTTGTGCTAATGAAAATTCAATTAACTTTCTTGAAGTTATATATTTGGATTTTACCGTCACTGGATTATTTATCTTCCACCAGACTATCCATTCATGTGTAATCACCTTTTTTCTTCACCATATTCCCTCTGCTTCACTTTTTTTTTGTTATCAAGTAAGATCTTTGACTTACTTGTTGTTTCATCAAATACTTCTGAATCTGCAGCAAGATAGTCAGTCAGATCAGCCTTCGTCTTTTCATTGGAGAGGAATCCTCATTGGGGTCTGTTTGATGTTAGTGTCATCTCTGACTTGATACTGAACAGAAGCTTTTCTTGTCTTCGTTTATCTCTGGTTGCACTCTTCAGAGAATCTGCTCGGTATGTGTCAAAAATGAGGATGATTTCATCATAATCTCGTGTTAGTTGCATCAGTCTGTCATTGAAGCCGCCACTCAGATCCTTGACTCTCACTAGAGTCGTTGGTTTCTTGCTCAGCTTCTGCACAAACACCATGCTATCCACCAGTGCTATCTTCCGACTTGGCTGATCATTAGATGTGGGCTCTGTAAATCTTGTATCCGTTACATCTTGGTGGGTAGAACTTCCAGCTTGAGATGACTGGTCTTCATGGGCCATGTCTTCTCGCCAGCTTCTCAATCTAGGAGCTGCACCACCTTCTCATATAGAGTCATGTCAAAGATAATGACTGTGGGGTGATCTTCCCCAACTGCCAACTTCCTCAGCTCATTTGCTTGTATGATCACAGTTAGCAGAGTTGAGCACTCAGGGAGTAGTGGCAAGGCTCCGACCTTTGTCAAGGGAAGGCTTTCAGACAACAGTGAGTTGTATCCTGCCCAGCCTGGAATCTTGCTGGAGGTTTCTTGAGGTTTCATTCTGGATAAAGCAGATGCAACAACTCATCCAAACTGTATCAGCTGATAGGATCCTGAGATCCCCTGGCACATGGCAAACTGTTCTGGCCTCTTGGTAGCCTGTGGTTTTGGCTTGTTACAGTGAAGCATGTCTACATGGTAGGGTGTGACTTATATACTCTTTTCATCACCTATGATCAAAGGTTCTGTAACAGGTTCTTTAGAAGGATCAACTGTCTGGTACACTGCCATGCTAGTTCCATCAGGAGTGTCCTCTGCAAAATCTGTGTTATCTACTTCGAAAAACACGAAGTTCCTCTTCTTCAGGAATGGTGGTATATAGGGGCCTTGGTATGCTCTGGTGTTTTCTACAACAGCATTTGCCAGAGCAGTTTACATGAGATGTGAAATAGCGTAGCTATGAGCATTGAGAAGATTCAACAGCTTCTCGTTGCATGCATCATGCTGGACAGTCAGTGCCAGTCTCAGAATCTGAGGGTTCCCTCATGTACGGGGTGACTTGAATGCTAATTCATTGCTTGGCTTGTACCTTACCTGTTTACAGGATTTGACCCATGCATGATATTCTGGCTAGCCGTCAGTGTTGCTCGGTCAACATCTTTGGTTCTCTTTACAGTTTCCAGCTTTTCAGCAGGCCTAACCATTATCCAATTAAGGTGTATAATTAAGCTGGAACATCGTCATTGTCACTAGATACCTGCATGACATTTCTTTCTTTGGGCTCTTTGAAGCTTGCAATGCTTTCCCTTATCACCTGTGCTGCTTTATAGATTGTCTTCATGCTGTTCTCCTCCTCTTTACCAGTTGTCATTGAGGTATTAACCATGTCCTCTTCACATACATCTGGGGAGTAGAGGACAGTTGGCTTGCTTGTGTTTGGTCAAACAAACTTCAGGTGCGGCAAATAAGTAAGGATCCTTTCTTTCAGCCATTTTCTACTGAATTCAGGTACATGACTTTCAAAAACTTTTGAACTAAGCATATTAACATAAGTCGTTTTAATATCATCCATCCCAAAGCATGCTTTGTTTTTTGTTTCTACATCAATAAGATTTATCAGTTCAAGCAGACTCGCCTTTTGTAGAAAGAGTTCTTCAGAAGTTTTGCTATTATTAGTATCTTGAAGAGCATGGAACGCATTTTTGGTCCAGCAAGCTTTGTAGTATAGGACATCCATTTCATATGCATCACCTTATGATATGCAGGTGTTTAGCATAGTCTTCAGTGCAGGATTATGGGACCTTTCCACAGCATCTTTGAGATTTTTACCAGCATTTTCAGTCCTGATCTGGTACAGTTGTTGGCCATTGTCCTGTTGGCAGAAGAAGCACTCTTTCTTATCTAATGGACTTGTATGTGATCGTGTGAATGGAAATGCAGAACCACATGTAGAGGGGCCTGGAACAGCCTTTTCTCTGCTTCCTCTTTTCTGGCCAGGCTTTTTGGCAATGTAGTGTCCTGTAACTAAAGCGTGTGTGTTGCACGTTGTATATTAACTTTGTTAGTTGCACTCGAATGACATGAGTGATGCCAGACTGCCCTCTCTTCACACATTGTTTCTGGTGTGCAATTCTGCAGTCGCCGTTGGATGTGGACATAGTTCCCATCATTCAAACTAGCTTTCTCAAGAATTACCTGCAGTACGAGCCCACAGAACTCTAATCAAGGATGTTGCACCAAGACTGGCAGAGAATGCACTGCTTCCAGTTTATGAACTCCTTGGTTTGACATGCCTCCTCTCTACTTTGCGACTCATCACTCATGCTTAGCCTACAAACACAGAGAATTACAATAAGGTTATCAAAGTATCAGAGGTAAATTAACAATTTTAATTAGTGATATAAAAGCAAGATTTTTTTAGGAACAGCTGAAGTATGAATTTATAAATGATAAATATTTTTTATTACAAAGATATTGCAATAAAACAACACCGCATCAGTTTGAACCCAGTTATGCATCTAAAGGTTAATGTTAAAATATTTTTGCTTTATAACTACCACAATTGGCTTCTATGACCCTGAAAATGTAGGTTTAGCAGTTAAAAATCAGTGTTCCAGCTTATTTAGAGGCCAAGATATTACAAAACATACATTTTACAGCGGCCATTTTGTAAATTCCAATATGGCCGCCATATACACATCTGGGAAAATTTTATAACCACCACCATTAGTTTCCTTGGCCCTTAAAATATAGGTTTAGCAGTTAAAATCAGTGTTCCAGCTTATTTAGAAGCCGAGATATTACAAACCGTACATCTTACGGTGACCATTTTGTAAATCTAATATGGCCGCCATATACGCATCTGGGCAAATACAAACATTGATTTTCTGATTCCTAAAGCAAAAACCTTTCCAAAAATGCATAGGTTTGCAAATCTCCAAAGAGTTCCCACAAAATTACATGAGGACTCTGACTAATGCCGCTGTTTGTATTCGATCGTCCAGGATTCGTTTCGGTAGGTTTTGCGGTATGATGACTCTGGCTCCAGGTTAGTCTACGCCTCATTTTGTTGTCAGTTCATTCTTCACGTGTTTAAAATGTTCTGTTAACTTATTGGCCCAGTCGTTTTGTTATAGTGCCTTTTTCACGGTTGTGACTGTTTGACCCCGTTGAGATTCCTCCAATATTTCTGTTAAGGTGATTGATTTTGGAATGCTCTTAGCTGCAACTGTGTTTATAAATTCTTCAGCAATCTCTTCCTCGGGTGAGACTACTTTTTAATACTCCATAGGTTTCCGAGAGAATATGTCCACTTTTTTTTCACGCAGAACTGACACAAGGACACATTCGCTTTGGGTTTATTAAAGGCTTTATTTTTGCAGAGAATTAACTTACATTGGAGAGAGAAACTGAGGTTTTCTTAGCTAATTAATAAGTTAAATTCTTAACTGAAATGGATGACAGGTGGACATAGATTTTATTTCGCTCTTGGCAATATTTCAAAGTTTTCTTTCGGAGGTGTCTCTTACCCGTTTCCATAGACAACTAATTAATTTTTTTTTGTTTTATTAGTGACGTCATTTATCATCTCGTGATGTCATTCATCATTTCGTTTTGTTTTAACCTCACTTGATTCAACTTTGAAAATGATCCTGTTTTGTAGTTATTGTTTTGAGTTTCATGACATGTACTCGATGTGCCCATGTTAAACTTTATCCTAGCTGATTTAATCGCAATTGACAGGCGGTGTCTGATATGTAGCGCGTCAAAGCGACGAGATATTCCATCTGTATTTAATCAATACGTCCTCACAAGTCCATGAGTGGCTTTGTCTGTCATTTTCTCGAAATGCGCAGATCCGATTTTAAATGAGTCCAATAATCTCTGAAAAACGCCCTGTGAGTCAGTCCGTTTTCCGCACTAAAAGATTTTGTCAGTTTGTCACGGCTTATTTTAAAATATAATTTACTAGACTTTTTAGCCCTTTAGAAACACGCAAAAGTTATAGTCCGTTGACTTAAAAATGAATGCTTTGTACCAAACTGACGGTTCAATGTATAGTTAAATTTGTGTTTATTTTTTACATTAAATACTAATAACTATTAATTCGTAATTGTGCATCGGACAGATACCATTATCTTTAGTTCTCTGCACCTTATCATAACAAAGATTATTCGAAAATTTCAGTCAGATCGATCCAGTAGTTTCCGAGAAAAAAGTGAACGAATAGACAGATAGACTAACGTGTTTGAATGAGTTTTTTCTTCAGTATTATATACACCTATTACAAAATAATATATTGAATAAGAGTAACCGTTTTCGATGACACTATAGAAGTGATAACTGAGAACAGAGACTTTTGCATTTATTTAACACACACATACACACACACACACATATATATATATATATATATATATATATATATATATATATATATATATATATGGGGGGGGGGTTAATACATAGGAATATACAAACCGATGCGAAATATAATACAGGATTTTATCAGTGACGGCCAAGTTTTAAATATAATTTCTACTGACGGGACGATTCCAATATTTTCCCGATTCCGCTACAATTGCCGATTTTGTTCTAAATTCCCGATTACAATGCAACACCGATTGTTTTAAATTCCTTATTCCGACGCAATTGCTGACTCCGATTCCTTTAAACATCTCTAAATATGATACTATATAATTTTTTCATTTTTAAAATTTTCGAGTGACCATAGAAATCCCTGTAA
Organism: Euprymna scolopes; assembly: GCF_053919585.1. Classification (NCBI taxonomy): domain Eukaryota; kingdom Metazoa; phylum Mollusca; class Cephalopoda; order Sepiida; family Sepiolidae; genus Euprymna; species Euprymna scolopes. Next base: position 162,923,545 of record NC_136483.1, read on the forward strand.
TATGTGCGTATATTTTCGCAAACGTAGCAAATACACTCGAGTGTCGAGTAGGTTAATCTATAGGTTTTAGTTTTCCTGGTAGTTTAAAATCAATAAATGTTTATCATTTTGTCACAAGTATTCGTGATGGAAAATAAAGTTTTATAAAATCTAAAAGAATCGTTTTTGGCATCGGAAAATAAGCATATTTTTTTTCCGATACCGATTTTGATATTCCCTAAAAGTTGCGATTTTTCCGATTCACGTTTAGGTTTCGATTAATCGTCCCAATACCAAACATTTCCGTAGGTATATAACGCCTAAATTTAAAATAGCATTTTGTTATCAACTCCAAGCAAGTTAAGATTTCCGTCGATCTATTTTTGTTTGTTTGTTTGTTCACAGCCTCGCATCTACATCATTTGATCAATTGGCACCGTTGTTCAAAATATCGGCCGTGGTCAAACTTAAAACTGGTTTAATTTAAGGATATCCAGCCCAAAATTCAAAAGCAGGGAGAAAGTGCAAATTCGTTTCTATTTATAGTGGAGATTCATTACTTGGCTCATATTGTAGCCAATGAAGTCTCGCATCTCAAATAACCTTGACTTTGACGATAAAAAAAACTGGTTAAAATTACACTTCCAGTTTCTCCAAATTTGATATGCTTCCTGATAACAATGACCAGTCTGATAACAATAACCCGCATTCAAAATTTCAGTCTGATCATATAAAGCGTTTTATAGTTATGAACCTTTCTATGGAATAAATTCCGGAATACTTCGTAAAATATGGATATAAGATTTTGCCCACATTTGTCCTTCTTTTTTCTTTTGTGTGTAAGGCTTAAGTTTAAAATCGAATTTTCGTTTTTCTGTCCCGTTAAAGTTTGAAATATTAATTCTCATCAGGCTTAAGTTGGAAATAGAAATTTAATCGGCCACTCAAATTTCAGTTTAAAATAAGATTGTAACCACAAAACGCATAGATTAAATAGACGCGATTTAAGCATTGGCGTACATTTTTCTCTACGGTCGGTTGCGTGCTCTATTTAAGGTGTGTAGATTATGTCTTTGTGTTTATACACAATGTATTACGTTATTCGTATTAGCAATCAAGCACTGCGTCACAATTTCGCTTTTCTTTTAGAAATTTTCGTTCAGCCTATCCTAGCATTTCCAACACGAGGTCGTATCACAGGCACAGTTTTGACTCTAGTTTAGAGCATTTGGTACATAGCGCATAGTGTTTTTATAATGAACAACAACACAAAAAAATCTCTCAAATATACTTGAAAATATTTCGGGTATATCCATATATACATTATAATAGAAAAATGTGAGCATGAAAAGTAATATGGTTAAGCTTAAACATAGAAAACTAAAGGACTAGTTATTAAAACTGGAAAAGAAAAGGACAAGATATTCTAGTAAAATATAATAACTTTATAACATAAAATATTGCAGCATTAAAAATTGATTATATAATGTTATAAATTGAATTAAAAAAAAAATCTTAACGCTGCAATATTTTAAGTTATAAATTTATTATATTTTTAACTAGAATATCTTGTCTTTTTTCTTTTCCAGTTTTAAACAACTGGTCCTTTACTTTTTCATATTAAAGTTTAACCATATAGCTTTTTATGCTCGAATTTTTCTATTGTAATCCATGAGTTTTCCAGGCTTCCAATGAATTCATTTGTTCTTTGTTTAATTTCAGTCTTATTTTTGGCCCCTATAAACATAACATACACATATGTAATAACAATGTACGGCACTTGTCAACTTTCAATAATATCCCTCAGTTATCTCCCTTTCATGCTTTTATTCTCTCTGTTTCACTTTTTATTGCTCTTTTCGAGACAGCAGTGAATTAGTAGCAACAGTAATCGCTGAAACGACATTGTTACTATGAAAACCAGTAATAAAAAGCGTCGCTCACCTCCTTACATTTTTACGATTTGGAACACCAGAAAATTCATCATAAATTTTGTTGCACTGAACAAAAACTGAATTTTTTTCTACAATATAATTGAGAAGGTGATCTATAAGCTGTAATGCTTGTTTGAAATTTGGTCGAAAAATGAGTGAGCGCTGAAGCTTTAAAGCAGTTCTAAATGAGTAAAACTACGACTTAACCATATATTCAAACACTACCGTGTTTATATGATATATATGTGTGTGTGTGTGTGTGTGTGTGTGTGTATATGTATGCATATATGTATATATTTAATATATGTATACATATATATATTTGAATATATTTAAATATATATATATGTATGCATATACTTAAATATATATATATGTATGTATACATTTAAATATATATATATGTATATATATGTATATACGTATATATATATATGTATATATTTAAATATACATATATATGCATATGTTTAAATATACATATACATATATATATATATATATATATATATATATATATATATATATATATATATATATATATATATATATATATATAAAAGAAACACACGCTGGCCCCTTAATACAGATAGGATAACGTAAGAAAACGAAACAGAAAGTTCTAATGCAAAAAGTAATTGTTTTTACAATACATATTAAAGGAAACAAGGAAAATACTTTTTGTAAAACCATCGTTAAAGGAATGAATTATGTAATCATTTCCGTCTGGGTGATTCTCAGAGTAATGAGGACAGAAATGACGTCAATTTGTTGTGATGTTAATATTTGAGGTATTTAAGAAGTGTCGAGTCACCCCTTAGGTGCGATTACTATCTTTATTGTAATACTTGTCATGTTCTTATCTTTGTTTAAATGCAGTTATTTATTTATAAAATATGCGTCAACAAAGCAAATTAATTTAAAGACTATTTATATGAAACAAGGTACGATTGAATATTTGAAAAAAAAAATACATAAATGCAAATTTAAAAGTAAAAGCAGACATTATAATCACATACATCTGCACGATTAAATATACGGCTACAAAATATTAATCTGCAAACCATCTGCAAATATAAAAGCGAAAATGTGTGTATGTATGCATGTTTGTATGTTTGTATGTGTGTTCGCTAAAAACTTTCGACAGACAAGACGAAAATTCACAAACTCGGTATCATATTGAAGCTCCATCCTTCGCTCGAAAAATATCGAAAAATTGGCCAAAAACGTTATTTTTTTTCACTCCAAAATTGACAATTTTCGACAGGGGGGTCAACAAAAACTGTCCTCTCGTGACGACGACCGGTTCTACGCATGCGTCAGATGACGTCATGACCTTATTTACTTTAAATAGTTGAAAACTGACTAAATTTCGTGTACGTCGCTTAGCTCAGTTGGTTAGCGCGTTGGTTCGTTATCTAAACGTTTTGGGTTCGAATCGTGGTGTGAGATGTCTTTTTTTTTCGATTTTTTAAATTTAAATATTGAACCAGTGTTATTTAAGCCATTTTTAACGTAACGTTAGTTTTTCTGTTTTTTGTTTTACTTCGCTTATCCACCCCCGACCACACACCCAAAAACACCCGGGTACCCACAGATTTTTTAAATTTTAATATCGAAACAGGCTTATTTAAGCCATTTTTCACGTGTTCGTTTTCTGTTTTCTTTTTTTTTTCGATTTTTTTATTTAACATCGTTCGTTTGCCTTACGTTAGTTTTTTTTAGTTTTTTTCGATGTTTTTATTGCCCCCCGCTTAAGTTTTAACGTTCGTTTTTATGCTTTCTTTTTTTACTTCGCTTATAACAAACAAACCTGGTCATTGACCTCATTTGCTGAATAGCTATTGCTCACGCTGTCGTCCGTGCGCGCACCTGTCAATTTGGTTCTTACTTAAATAAATTCAAACATCTTTCAGTAACTCATTCTGGCTGGCCGATTTTATTTTCAAACTTCGCCTCAGGGCTTCGGGTTCGATCCTACCCCCGGTTTCTTTTTTATTTAACAGCACACAAACCTCCAAACACCCGGGCAACGCCGGGTACCCCCGCTAGTCTATATATACAAAAGGAAAAATGTGTGTGACCATTTCGTGTATGTCTCGCAAAGGCTTTTCTCGCACACGCTCCTGGGGGGGGGGTTACGATCGCTTACAACTGTTTATATAGGCCGTAGATTATAATATCTAGGATTTGAGAACGCGTGTAGCATATATATTTATTTACGTCGACTTTTACAAAATTATTCCTATTTTGGCTTCTCGTGTGTTGATTAGGCCTTTTCGTATAAAAAAGCGAAACTAATTCAAATCTAAGGCAATGTTCCCGGCAATCGCACCGGGAAACGTCCAGAAGCAATCAACTTTGATCAATCTTGTATATCAGACAATTGCTATTCAATCTGGACAATTGGGAGCTGGTTTCCCCCTCTCCAACATCTGTTTTTTGGGGGAAAATGACATGATTTAGTTTAAATAGTTGAAGTTTAAATGTTTCATGTATGTCGTGTTAGCTCAGTTGGTTAGAGAGTTGGTTCATTATCTAAATGTTTTTGGTTCGAATCGTGGTGTGAGATTTTTTTTATCGATTTTTTAAATTTAAATATTGAAGCAGTGTTATTTAAGCCATGTTTCACGTAACGTTCGTTTTTCTGTTTTTTATTACTTCGCTTGTTCATAGGTTTTCGTTAACACCCCCGACCGACCACACACACCCAAAAACACCCGGGTACCCACCGATTTTTAAAATTTTAATATCGAAACAGGCTTAGTTAAGCAATTTTAAAATTTTAATATCGAAACAGGCTTAGTTAAGCAATTTTTCACGTGTTTTTTTTTTTTTGGTTTTAACGTTAGTGTTTCTGTTTTCTTTTTTGTTTTTTCAATTTTTCGACAGAAACTGGCTTCCAACGCAAAACTAGGTCAAACATCACGCAACTTGACGTTGCCACACCTGCTAATTTTGGTTTATAAACGTCAACTTAACACACTTATCAATTCGTCTATTCCCGATTATGATTAAGTCGCAGGGTTTTTTTCCATTTCCTTTCCACTTCCGCGTCAAAGGTTCGGGGTTCAAGCCTACTCTTCTACTAAAACTTTTTTTCTTTTACACCTCCAAACATCCGGCCAACGTTTTTTTTAACAGGGGTGTTTTAATCTACCCCCCCACACCAACACACATCTCCAAACACCCGGGCAACACCGGGTACCCCCGCTAGTTCATATATAAAACGTACATATAAGACGTACATTTACAGTATGATTAAATAGTGTCATGGAAACTGATCATTACTAAAATAGGCCATTATGTGGGAAAGCAAATTTTCGTATCTTTTCTCATCATCTCGGCTTTGTTTTTTACCACTAGAATCAAGCAGTGTGGGTTCATAAAATATGTGGGCGGAGATTACGTAATCCTTAGTTCACAATTTGTCGTGCAGCTATCCTTACGATTATCTCGCAAGACATGATGATCTATATCGTGAAACTGCGTTTGAAGTAAAAAGCAGATGTTATAATCATCTATATAACCACAATTAACATACGATCACAAAATATTAATCTACATACTATTTATATACAATACGTTCATTAATGTGATGGAGTATTTGAAAATATTATATCGGTGAAACCATGCTTGAAGTAAAAAAGATATTATAATCACATATTTGGCTCCAATATGATTTAATATTTGAAAATATTATATAGTGATGTTGAACCGGGTCAGTACTAAATGGACAACGATTTGGGAATATTAGGTGCCAGATGTTTTCTCCTCTTATCTCGGCATTGTTTCCAGTCGTTTTAGAATTTTCCTTGTAAAATACTGGAATTAAACAGTTCAGAGTCTGGGGAGATGTGGTTAGGAATGGCAAAAACCTGTTTTATAATTACACGTGCATCTACTTTAGAGAGGTATCCATTGTTTCTCGAGACTGGACGGAGGCCATGGTGATCTATACTGGCAAATTTGCACTAGACGTAAAAAATGCTATTAGAATCACAAAATATCATCTAATAAATATATTATTTAATCTAGTTTTGGATTGTGTTGTATACATTGTTTTTTGGAATTTGAAGCATATGTTTTACTTCAAATTACTTGATTTGCCATTAAAAAATTCAAAAGGATTGATATGCAGCAGAGCAAAATAACCGAACCAAACGCAATAAATACACATTTGAAAGTATTAAGAACTTTCAGCAAAGCAATAACTTGAATTGACATAAAATAAGGCGATGAAGTGATTATCGGTAAAGATGTAGCAGTTTTTTTTTTAACAGTGTCGTCACACTTTAACGGACCCAACACGTTGTAGACTCCGTCACAAGAAACGTAAGAAACGAAAAAAGTCGACTCACTTTCTTTTATAACAAAAGCCTTTATATGTGGAATTTCCAACAACACATTTTTCTAAATATTTAAACAATCAATTTGTCTTTTTCCGGCAGCGTATGACTTTTAGTCTTCACTCTGATGAAATCCACGCATCTCAAACACATCTCGAATCTCTACTTTTCCAAACACACGTGTATCGAATACGTCCTTTTCTGCTTTCTCGTATCTCGAACACGTCTCGAATCCTCTACGTCTCGAAAAGTGCTTTTCCACTCGCTCGTGTCTCGAACACGCCTCGAATCCTCTACGTCTCAATTACGGGATTTTCTACTCTCTCGTGTCTTGAACACGTCTTGAATCCTCTATGACGCGAACACACATTGAATACTTGCTTTTTCAGTATCTCGTATCTCGAACACGTCCCGAATCCTCTAGGTCTCAAATACGTGCTTTCCTACTCTCCCGTGTCTCGAACAGGTCTCGAATCCTCTATGCTCGAACACGTGTTAAATACAATTTTTCCACTTTCTCGTGTCTCGAAACACGTCTCAAATACCTACTTTTCCACTCTTTCATGCCTTTAACACGTTTCGAATCTTTTACGTCTCGAATATCTGCTTTTCTACGTCTCGAATACGTGCTTTTCTGCACATGTATGCCCTTTTTTATATAATTTTGTGACGCTAAATCGCGCAGCCGGCTTGGTCATTTACATTTTGCGGCTGCTGCTGCTAACCAAACTCTGGATGTTGGTAATCTGCTTGTTTGTCAGTCCGTCAGCTCAAGAAAAAAAAAAAAAAAAAAACAGAAATGCAATAAATAAGAAAGTGACGCGAAGCAGATAAAACTGATCACTTCTGATATACTGTTTTATAATAAATATAGAATAACACCTAATGAAATTATTCGGGTGGATGTTGAGTTTAATTTTTTTATGGAAATCGCTCCAGACAGGGCATGAATCCACTTGATATAAGTAAGTATAAAAAGAATACTACTTCAAGGTGAAAGAAAACAGCCAACGATAAGTGCAGGATGGATAAATTCCGATCCAGAAAACATAAACCCTTCCTTCTTTATCAAAAGACAATTGTAATCGAAATACCTAATTTAGGAAACGGTGTGATAGATCTGCTTAAAATAAATTAAATCGACTAAAATCAAAGTAATTATCAAGTTAATTAACGTTGGTGAAATTGTCGGAATTTTATTTATAAATTTAAATCTGTTAATTCTACACTGACTTACTTCCCGTTAAATAAAGAAGGAGAAGGGGTATATAGTCCTTCAAAAATGTATGTTCATTTATATATAATTATTTATATATAATTATTTATATATATAATTATTTATTAAGGTTGGATTATCGTCGGAAAAAGATGGTGACACACATGCCTGACGAAGGTCGGGGGATACGCCGACTGAAACGTTGCGCAAATAACACTCAATATGAGAACAATCGTCCGATCAAACAAGTAATACACTTAAAATCTATTCAAAACAATCTCTTAACAACTTAAAATAAACTGAGATGAATCGAAAACTATCTAAAAATGTAATAAAATCTAATTTAAAACTTATATAAAAATAATTTAAAACAAAGAAATGCAACGGAAAATTTTTTGTTACTTTTACTAGTGGTCTTTTAGCTCTAAACTAGTTGTGATGTTGGTACATCGGAGGCGCCTGCTTTTCTGGTTTCCTCGTATACTACTGACAGTATAATCTCCGTTCTTGGGGCAAACAGAGAAGGTTTTCAAGAGAAATAGATCGGTTTCACTGCGAGTTCCATGTCTGTTCAAGCTGGGGAAGTTTTTCCTTAACAGATATTTAAGATATTTTGATGAAGATGGAATTCATTACACTTTTTATAGACTTTTAGACTAATATTCTAACTACATCCGCTCGCAAGGCACTCGTTCTTTATTGTTTTAAAATATTCCCTTTAAAAACATTACTACTTTATTCCTTAGTCTTTCCACACACCACACTTCTCTCCAATTATTACTTTCCGGATCTCAACCCTCCTCTCTTCTCTAAACAAACTTTCATCGATTAATGTCGGCCATTTCTGAGAAAATGCGATTCATTTGTGTTAATTTAAAGGATCATCAGTTGTTTTCCTTGAAATATTATATATATATATATGCATATATATATATATATAATATTTCAAGGAAAACAACTGATGATCCTTTACATTAATGCTGTATATATATATATATATATATATATATATATATATATATATATATATATATATATATACAGCGTCATCTTTCAGATGTAATATATTGCTGCTGAGCATTCTGTGGACGTTCGGCGTGAATGGAGACCCCTTTTGAAAGTGTAGTAGTATTTATCGAAGTAATCTGGTAAATATAACGTCAGAATATATCTGGTTATCACGGTTAATCTGCAATATCCTTATAGGAGTCTGTGACATATTTCCACTTTATGGACGCTCGGGTTGAACGGAACGCCCTACGATAGACAGAACAGATACAACCCTTGGATCATAGCCAGAAGACTAAGAAAGTATATTTTAGTTTCACGTCCGGCAAAAAAGGACATAATTTTTTTTTTAATATGTTTTTTCATCACGTATTACATATTAGTGGCCTGGCAAGGCCACAAGGGATACAAACCAAGCAGCAAAACTGAAACTAGCCTGCAGAACACTATACATACACATGTAGGCAAGTTTGGGCATATTTTATTGGTTTGAAGTATAGGACTTTTTTTTATTAATTGTCATAAAAATTTAACCATGGAATAATATTATGATCTTCAAAAAGGCTGCAAATTTCAATGTGGTTTCATCCCATAGACCAAAGATATGAGCATTTCAATATTCGATGTGGCTAATCGGATACATACATATATTTTTTTTACACAGTGATCACCACTTATCAAGGTCTGGAAGCCACTCAGGGATAAGGGTAATTGCAAGTACATTACGTTATGTGGAGATTTGATGAAGTGTTTACTTAAGGGGGCGGTTCATTAGGAATTTGTTAACATTGGACTTCAAGACATCAAAGTTGTAGTCCGGAGGGAAGCAGGCAGACGGAACAGAGTTCCACAGGCGTGCAGTTCTAAGAAAGAAGCTTTGTTCATGGAATCCGCGTTTTGATTTAGGCACAGATATAGAGTGGGGGAAATTTTTCACAGTGGATTCAGCTAGACGGGTGTTTTTCGTGAAATATTGGCGAGGGGGGACCAGGGATTGGAGTTCAGACGAGCACCTGCCATGAAAATAACGATAAAACAAGGATAGGCTCGCAACGTCTCTTCTGTGGGAGAGGGGTTGCAGGGTAGAGAAAAGGGCATCCCCCACTAAACCACGAAGTCTATTTTGTACTCTGTCAAGGCATGATAGGCTGTTTTTGGCAGCTCCTGCCCAGATATGGCAACAGTACTCCATCCTTGGACGTACTTGGCTTTTATATAGATAGAGAATTGCATCAGTAGTGAGATATCTTCTGGAGCGGTAGAAGGATCCCACCATCTTTCCAGCGACCTTGGCAACAGACTTGATGTACGTGTTCCATTTCAGATCAGGAGTAAAGTTCAAACCCAGAATATTGTCAAAACAAGGGGCCTCACCCAGACGAGAGCCATCCATCACAATTGATGCCAGCTGGGGATCAGAGCGTTGATGATGTAAGGATAGGAGTTTGGTTTTGGATGCATTAAAGGTAACCAGCCACATCTTCCCCCACCGAACCACGCGCTCGAGATCAGAGGAGAGAGAATCCGAGAGAACTTTGTCATTTACAGCCTTTGATGTGTTGCTGTAGATGGTCGTGTCATCAGCATAGATGTCAACGAATGATTTAAGTATGTGTTTAGGGAGGTCATTGATGTAGATCAGGAAGAGAGTTGGGCACAGGATTGACCCCTAATGGACTCCAGCATTTATATTGCAGGCCTCCGATTTTTGTCCATCTACCACTACTCTTATGAGCCTATCGGAAAGAAATGATTTAATGATTGAGAAAACATTTCCAGTTATACCGTAGCTGGAAATCTTGTGAAGTAGACCCTTATGCCATACCTCGTCGAAGGCCTTTGATATGTCAAGAGCAAATACCCTAGAAAGGAAGCCTTTGTCAAGAGATTCACTAATCCTGCGGGATATAACCGTCAGCACATCTGCGGTAGATCTTGCAGAGCGGAAACCATATTGTGTGTCACTAAGAAGGTTGTTCCTGCTGAGGTGGTTGACTATTTCTCTATTTAATATGGATTCCAGCAACTTACTCATAACACACAGGAGACTTATTGGTCTGTACTAAGAGGGAGAGGACTTATCACCTGAATTCTTAAATACAGGGCAAACTGATGAGGTCTTCCAGGGGGTCGGAAATCACTTCTCCTTAAGGCAGCGCTTAAATAGTTTCGTAAGTATGGGAGCAAGTTCTGGTTGAAGCTTTTTTAACACTATAATTGGGATGCCATCAGGGCCAGTTGCTTTACTGGAATCTAGGTATTTTATTAGCTTGGCGACCTCATGCACGGATATTTGTATGTTACCTAGCTTGTTCTGTGTTATAGGAGGAAATATGGGGAGTTGATGGCCTTCGTCGCATAGGGTAGAATTAGCTGTAAAGTTCTTTGCAAATATATATATATAGTAGTCATCGACATACAGTCCTGTTTCGTTGTATCACAACTCATCAGACTAGCACCTCTCCCAAGCCGAGGATTGAACATAGAACCATCGCTTTGACAGTCAGTAGTTCTACCGATCGACCCACGGGAGCGGCACCCGTAAATTATCTCGCCAAATGTATATTTACACAAACATTTGTGAACCATATATATATATATATATATATATATATATATATATATATATATATATATATATATATATATATATATATATAAGAGTAGGTGGTAGTTTGCTTCAAGCATTGTTGGTAAAGGAATATATGTAAGTTTTAAAAGCCAAACACAATGCGAAAAAGACCGGAATCATGAGAGTAAAGAAAAGAAACCAAACAAACAAGTAGACGAGTGTGATTGAGTAGAGACATTTTTAACTGTATATTCAGTAAGCCCCACTCTCCCCAATGGTTTACGTCGACTTGCGCAACTGCCATTGCTCAAAAGCAGCATGCATACCGTAGGTTTAACCGACATAAGTCCAGTTCAAACAGACTGAAGTATATAGAAGCTAGAAATAACGTTAAGAAAGAAATAGCGACAGCTAAGAGAGAATTTACGGAAACCACTAAAAAGCGCATCGAAGCACAAAAACTATGAACTCGAGACTTCTGGAAAAACTACAACAGTGTAGTAAATAATGAGCAGTTAACAATTCCCCAACTAACCAACAATCACGAGGTTGTCTCCTCAGCAACCGACAAGGCTAACATGTTTGCCAGTCGGTTTACCTCAAACTCCACACTGGACCCTTCCAACCACCCCCTGCCTGACTTTCCTATGCGGACAGACGCCATGCTAGACGATCTGAAAACCACCCCTGCTCAGGTGCATGCTATCATAAAAAACCTTGACACCTCAAAAGCATGTGGACCCGATCTTATTCCAGCTGTGCTATTAAAAAAGTGCTTAGCCGAAGTAGCTCCAGTTCTCTCCAAACTCTACAACAAATGCCTTAATGAAGCTTGCTTTCCGGGCTGTTGAAAACTGCTTCTGTTGTACCAGTATTCAAGAATTCTGGCAAAAGGAGTGACCCATCAAATTATCGCCCCATTAGCATCCTCCCACTTTTTGCCAAAATATTCGAGACCTTAATTAACCATGCTCTAGTCCATCACCTTACAGATGCTAAACTTCTGACTGACAAACAATATGGATTTAGACAAGCCTGTTCCACAGCAGACATCCTAACTGTAATCTCTGAACGTATATACCATTCACTGGACAAAGCGGAGGAGGGCAGAGCGATAGCTCTAGATATATCTTTTGACAGGGTATGGCATGAGGGTCTCCTCAGGAAAATTAGATCATACGGTATCACTGGTAGAATATGTAACATAATTAAATCCTTCTTAGATAAGAGAAAAATCTAGGTTGTCCTCGACGGTCGTACATCTAAACAATATGATATAAATGCGGGAGTGCTCCAGGGTTCTATCCTTGGACCTCTATTGTTCCTAATATTCATAAATGACCTCCCCGACAAAATTGCCTCTGAGATGGGTATATCTACACTACACTCTATGGAAGGCACGACAAGAAGACGAATGAAACATTTCTAAAGAAATGGCAGAAACACTATAGGATGACCTCCAATCTGTGGTGGAATGGGGACAAAAGTGGTTGGTCGCGTTCAATGCTGCCAAGACTAAACTAGTTTCATTCAATAATTACAAGAAACCCTCTCTATCACCTTTAGCAATGGCCAACGACTCTTTATCTGAGAGTACATCTTTCAAGCTCCTTGGCCTAACGTTCACAGAAAACATGAGTTAGAACAATCACATTGAAGGCATTGCTAGGGCCTCTGCAAGAAAGGTGGGCTCTCTCTACCGTGCTAGACTAACACCAGAAAGTATCCTGTCCCTCTATAAGGCCACCATTCGTCCATGTATGGAGTATTGCTGTCACATCTGGGCTGGTGCATCTGCTACTAGTCTCTCGCTCTTTGACAAGGTTCAAAAGAGAGTCTCAAACCTGATAGGCCTTGAACTGGCATCTAAGCTTCAGCCTCTGTCCCATCGACGAAATGTTGCATCCCTCTGCCTTTTCTACAAGTATTTTAGTGGTGAATGCTCTGACGAACTGCAATCACTTGTGCCCCCACGACGTGAGTACCCTCGACAAACCCAACAGGCTTCTAAATCCCACCCCACACTGTAGAGATCCCTAGATGTAAGAGATCTTTTTACTCCAATAGTTTCTTCCCCAGAACCGCTAGACTCTGGAATTCCATTCCACGTCCCTGCTTCCCCAACTGTACTGACGTGCAGAAGTTCAAGTGTAACGTGAACCGACATCTTGCTGCCCAAATCCCTACATAGTACCCCAGTATTTGTTGCCCCTGGTAGTAGCCCCCTACACCAAAGTGGCAATGTGCCTTGTTTGGGGTGAAAATGTAAAAAAAAAAAAAAAAATATATTCATCTATCATTCCTCACCTCGATGTATAATTATTTTATAACCAAGTTGCTGGTATGTCCGGTGTATATAAAGTCCGTTGGTGGTATGGAACTTTGATTAATTTCGGGAGAAAGGCACCTCCCCTTTTCAAAAAAGAAAACGAAAGTATATTCAAGATACTGTATTAACAAAACCAAGACTTAAAAAGGGAATTGGTAGCAACAATTGTAATTGGTATCCTTGTCCAGGATAAATGTTTCGCATGCTTCACTTCCTTTAAGGGGAATTTCTTTAAATAATGTTCCATTGTTAAGTGTTTTTTATTCAAGAAGTCTGAAGAAAATCTGGTTATGTGAAAATTTTCAAACGCCATAATGCTTGAAATTGTCCAACTGGTACTGAAACAATTGTAACTTACAATGAAATACACTTTTTGTTGCTACCAATTTCTTTTTTGAAGTCTTGGTTTTGTTAATACAGTATATTAATGCTCAATTATGAAATATGCTAATTTTGTAGCTTACTTTTTAAGTCATCTCTCTTTGGCTTAAAATTCATTGATTGGTATATGAAAATTTACTGAATTATACGAACCCAGTAAAATTTAGTATATTACAAACAAGTATATATACAGGGTGGCCGAAAAGTCCCAGGACACTATACATGTATTTTTAATAAAACACAGTATTTTTTAATGAAACACACAGAAAACATATATATTTAACAAAAAAAGAGAACTTTATTAGAAACAAAGCAGAAAACAACTAGAGTAATTTAGTGGTCTAGGGGATCAGTATGTTGGCCCTCGTTGTTCTTGCACAATTCCATTCGCCTCCAGGTTCTTTGTGCCATTTTTTTTAGAGAATTCCTTGATACGCTAGCAAAAGCTGCAATAATCGCATGCTTTAGCTGATCAATGGTTTCGTATCTAATACCAGAAACTTGACCTTTAATTAAACCCCATAATGAGTTGTCTGGAGTGGTTAAGTCGGGGCTTCGTGGTGGCACAGCCAAAAGAATTTGATCCGCACCCAATCCATCGATCAGGAAACTCTGCATTTAGCAGCGCTCTTACAGGAAGTGCATAATGTGCGGGTGCACCATCTTGCTGTAGCCATACACGATCCTTAATACCAAGTTCTATTAACTTGGGAATGAACCAGTTTCTAATCATGCTGGCATATGATTCCTGTTTGACATTGCCATCAAAGAAATAAGGACCAATCAAATGTTCAGATGTCAATGCAGCCCAAATCATAACATGTGGAGGATTATTTTCAACTTCTTTGTAAAAGGGGGTTTCTTTAGCCCAAAAATATATGTTTCGACTTTTAGAACTTTTATAAATGGCGCATTAATCGCTGAATATTATCTTTCTGTGATTTCTTGGAGCATCAGGAAAGCGTTTTAAAAATTTCTTACAGAATTCTTTTCTTCGGTCCATATCTTCATCTGACAACTGATTTACCGACATGGGCTTATAAGCTTTGACATCCAAGTCCTTTTTCATATGATCCATCATGGTAGCCCTTGGTATTCCAAGTTCAGCAGAACGTTTTCTGGTGGATTTCTTGGGAGACTGTTGCAGTGATTCTTGAACACCAGCACACGTTTCCTTTCGTGTTTCAGGCCTGCCACTTCTTGCCTGATCAAGAACGCTACCTGTTTCAAAACCTTTCTTCTCCCACAGATACAGATTACTTCTTGATGGCGCGGGCTTTCCAAATCTTTCTGTGAAAGCATTTCGAACATCTTCCATAGTCATGTCATTCCTGATGCGGTCGTGAACCCAAACAGCAGCAATTAAGCGCTCCTCAACAGTAAATACACTGATGTCAGTCATAACCTGAAAAAATAAATGAAATAAATTGCTTTAACAACATTAGAATATTAAAATCAATCATATTTAACAGCATTAAAATATTAAAAATAGAGTGTCCTGGGACTTTTCGGCCAGTGTCCTGGGACTTTTCGGCCACCCTGTATATATATATATATATATATATATATATATATATATATATATATATATATATAAAACTACTTAATTAATATGCGAAGGTTTATTTATGCGTAAACTTTAAGTATTTACTTCAAAAGTGCTCAATACATAGGTAGAGCTAGTTAGTAAGTTATAAAATATATATGGCTATTAAGCTACACCGAATATTCCGCGTTTCATCCATTCTAGGACTCTTCAGCCTGAAGAGTCCTAGAGTGGATGAAACGCTGAATATTCAGTGTAGCTTAATCGCCATATATATAATATAACTTACTATATATATATATATATATATATATATATATATATATATATATATATATATATATATATATATATATGTTTACTGTTTTTTGAGAAAGAATTCCAAAGTGCTCGATTACAAAGAAGAACCTTTTCAGTATAAGAGCTTAATATTTCTTTATTGAAAATTGTACAGACGATCAGAAAAAACATTGGTACCGTCGATTTCAAGCCTAACATAAGGGGAACCAGTAAATAAATAAACCAGTAAATAAATAAATCGTAATTAATAATCAATATATATATATATATATATATATATATATATATATATATATATATATGTGTGTGTGTGTGTGTGTGTGTGTGTGTGTGTGTGTGTGTGTGTGTGTGTGTGTAAAGATTACATATAGGCGAGTTTCTTTTAATATTTAAAAGTTTTTACCCAAACCGCATATAGCTGTCTACTTTCTGAGCGCAGCAGATCTGATCTTTGATCTCGTGTACTCGTCGACCTCTGGAGATATTTCAAATCACGAATCAACGGGTTTGGACTGATACGGGATATAAAGTATAACACGACAAATGAAACCGTCGGCCAAACAATGTTTAGTAATATTCCATGTGCTCAACTACAACCTCATTTAACGAATTAATTTCACTTAAATAAGTAAAATTACATCAAACAGTTTCTTATTGTGTAACGCTGAACAAAAACTTCTTACCATCGTACTAGTATACTATGATATTATCATAGCCGAAGTGACCAGTAAGGCATGTTTAATATTATAATTTTTTTAAAATAGATATTTATAAAAATATGTTTTTGTCTTCTCATATCTTAATTATTTCTGAATTAGTTTTAAATTACTTTTTTTATAGATTTAGATATTTCGATTTAAGTCACTACAGTCTTATATATATATATATATATATATATATATATATATATATATATATATATATATATATATATAGAGAGAGAGAGAGAGAGAGAGAGAGAGAGAGAGAGAGAGAAAGAGAGAGAGAGATGTGTGTCTGTGTTAAAAACATTTAAAAATAAATGTTTAAATTTCAACAGTGTTTCTCGCGGTTAACGCTGGTCGAATGGATTAGTTTCTTGCTAATTGAGTCAGAGATGGCTTCTCTTGCCGGGTTCGAATCTGTTAATCGTGACACCCTGCACTGATGATTCCCGATAGAAGGAAACACTAGTGTCTGCAGGTATTTAATACTTATTATTGTAAATAATATATATATATATATATATATATATATATATATATATATATATATATATATATATATATATAAATTCGTATTCCTGTCTGTTTGTTTGTTCACAATTTGATTAATATATACAAAACGTGTCTTATTTTAATCTTTCATTTATTTCTATATATAATATTACACTTGCAAAAATATACAATTAAGATATCACCTAATATATGACATTAAGAAAAATCGATTTTACGAAATAGCGGTATCTTAGTTAAGGTTTTTAGCGGGAGAATTATTTTAAATATTCTATTTAAAATTGTTATTTAATAAATGTTAAACAACAATTATATTGATAATATGTTTAATTTAATTTATTTTGGAATTAATATTTCCAATCGAGTGACCTTTTCTTTAAACTTTTTTAGTGTTATTTGCCCCTAGATGTTATCCATAAAAAACAAACGTTCCCCAAATATCACTTGGTCATTTCATTAAGTTTCTCTCTGGAAAAATAATTCCGTGTAGATAGAAAACTGTTTAGATTTTATTATTTTTTTTAAATATTCATTTAAAAAAATTGAAAAGATTTCATTTGTTTGTTTTATTTAATTCTTTGAACGGAGCGTCGTTTAATGCCGAAAAAATAAAGATCTACTACCCCCCTCCTCTAAATTCCACAATTTACATTTTTTTCCTTTTTTCGCGTTAATTTCATTGATTACAAACTTAATTTTTTAATTAAAAAGGTAACTTTATACGACGTGACCCAACGGCGTTGAAAGCCTAAAAAATTGAGATCTACTTTTTTTCAGCCTAATACATTTAAACAGCCTTTATAAAGATGATGAGAAATGAAATAATAAAAAAAGAACATGTTAGAATTGGGGGATCACTTTTCTATGCAAATTTAACGTAAAATGAGCACCCACTTTTTGGCCACCAAGCATTCAACGAGACATGTCACCTCTAGCATTTTTTCAAGTTTGGCGATTGAATGGGTGGACAAAATCTGACAAATACAATTTTTTTTTCTTGGGGGGGGGGCTGGAATTACATTGGAAACATAAAATAACGATAAATTTAATTATTTTTTATGAGACCATTCTCTACTTTCACCTAATAATTTAATAAACAAAACAAATCCCAAAATATGACAAATTCAATTTTTTTTTTGGGGGGGGGAGGGGGTTACAGTAGAAACATTAAACAACAAATAAAAAGCAAATCGAAAAGCCACCTCCCTAAAAAAAGCAATTTGAAAATTTCCTATATTTACAATAAACAAAACCAGTAAAAAAAAGTGCCCTTACAAAAAATAAAGGTAAATGTGTAGTTTATCAGCGTAAATTATTTGACAGAAATAAAAAAAATGATAAAAACTATTTATTTTTATATAAAACATTATTAGACCCAAAGTCTGCAATAAAACAAACAAAAAATGTTTTTATGCTTTTTATCATTTTTTATTAGACTTAATGTGCACGCCTTAAACGTTTAAAATTTGGCCTTTTTTTAGGTTTGACATATTGGCTTTTTTAAGGCCAAATTTGGCCTTTTTAGGTTTAACAGATTGGCTTTTTTAGGCCAAATTTGGCCTTTTTACGCTCTTTTATTACAAAAAATATGGCGGCCAAAAACAGAGTTCATGCAAGAGCTTAAATAGGCCAATCTGCCAAACCTTAGAAAGGCCAAATTTTAAAAGCAATATAGCGGCCTCAAATAATAAATATAAATGATAAAATCAATAATAAAAATAACATTTTTTTTCTGGTTTTATTTCAGCCTTTGGGTCTTACAATGTGTTTTATATAAATATTTTTTGTCTGGCAAATAATTTACGCCGCTAAACTACACATTTACCCAAATAAAAAATAAACGAACGCATTAATGTTTATAAACGTTAATTTTTAGGTTCACAAAATCGTGAGATTTCTTAGGACAGTGATCCCTTCTACCGGAATATCTGGTGGAGAGGATATCAGATACTTCTTTTTGGGGGCGATTACATTTACATGTTTTATCCGTTCTTATATTTTTGAAATTGTTGTGGGGGTATCCACGTTACCCATGATGAAAATGATTAATATAGCAGGCGTGCTAGTATATATATATATATATATATATATATATATATATATATATATATATATATATATATATATATATATATATATATATATAAGCATAATTCAATGATGTAAAATGGATTGTTTCAGAATATTGCACCGGGCTGACTCTCAAAATCATTAAAAAATTTTGAAGCCAGTCTCAATTATTTCACGCAAGCCGTCGCTTTACCGACAGAAACAATGTTGAATCATTAAACTTGCTCGGAGATATATTTTATATTATTTTATATAGATTTTACACAAATGGCCATTTGTCTTTTCTTCTTCCGTTTTTTATTCGTATATCTCCGAGTATTTGTTTTTGCATGGCAATTTAATTCGTTTTTTCTGCATTTCTGGTATACTAACGATTATATATTCGTAATGATTCGTATATTATTTTCAAAGCGCTGTATAGTTTTTATACCGTTAAAAAGTTTGAGGCATAGCACCAAGGATGTGTTTTTTTCTCATTATTTTTTTACAGAAAAATATAATAAAAAATCAAGTTCGCATGATAAGACATTGTATTTTTGCCCTAAAACAATATTTTATCTGCTGATCTCTGATGATTCTAATCACTTCTTGCCGTACGGGGTCTATCAAATTTAGGAAGGTCCCTTGCTCATGAAATCGAGCCACCATATCTTTTATTGCATTAGGAGTAGGGGAATTTCTTGTGTTGAAGTCTCGTCAAAATTCTCTTTGAGTTTCTTATATTGACTCATTCAAGCGAAAATACGGCTCTACGATAAATATCGGCTCCTCGGTAGTGCAATGACCCATGATGACCTTGAAAGAGTTACTCTAGATGATCTGAAAAAATAAAAGAAAAATATAAAAAATTAAGAAAGTTATGAATTTTTTTTTTAAACCATCAGCTTCTTTTGGGACACCCTGTATATATATGGTATATATGTATGTATAATCCATTTTTTTTATCTTCTCCCTTTTCTTCCTCCCTGTACATATTTATTTTATGGTGATTGTAAATATGCCTTTCTCATTTTCACCTTATTTTTAATTTCTTCCTCCTACTTTCTTTTTTTAAAATTAAAATGCCATCATTTGCCCCTGATGAGGATGGCGAAAGACATCTCGGGTCTAAAAGAACTCTCTTCTCCGTCATATATATATATAGTGGAAATGGTAATTAATAAAAATGAAGAAAGTGCTCAATACTGTTGTAGAGCGAATATGCGTTTTATTTTTTATTACCGTATCTTTCTGTTAAGTGACATTATTGTTTCAGCTACTTGGCCGTTTTTTGGGCCGTCTGTAGCATCCTCAGATTTTACACAAATGTTTCCTATTTTGGGATGAGAGAGTGAAAGAGTGAATGAGGTCAGGGGGTGCGAGGAGGGCGGAGGAAAGAGAGGAAAGGAATAAGGGGGAAGGTGGGAGGGGGCGCTTGGTGTGTCGATAAGGTTTGTATATATATCGATGTATGTGTTCACGAGTATTGGTATCTGTATGTGCGCATACGCTTGTATGTATGCGTGGGGTGCAAGTATGCCTGAATCAATATGCGCATATGAGCCCGTATAATCGCCTCTTTGGGGGCAGGGGCGTCGATGTGTGTATGTATCTGTATATGAGCGCATCCATGCCAACGCACGCGTACCCAATTTTAGCACCTTAAAGAAAATTTGACGTAAGCGAGAGCAACGCGGGTGTCTACGCATGCAGACGCACATATGTGCATATATTTACACGCCAGGGCGGGGATGTATGTGTACATGTGACCGTTTCATTTAAGTATATATGTGTGTACGTGCGCATGTGTGTACCCGTGCCCGCGACCGCTAACTAACCCTCTCCAAACAATTAACAACAAAATAAAAAATAAAACTAAATAAACCGAATCATAGCCCCCCCTTGCTTCCAAACATAAGCGAACACCCAACAGGTCAAGCCATACTTACCAAGAAATCATCTCACCAACGAGACGCATAAAAACTTTAACATTAAGACTCGAATTTTAAAGTAACCCCCTCCTCCTACCGCCACATATTCCCCTTCCCCTCCATGTATCCCTATGCTCCCAGCCACACCAGAAATGAACTTCCCTAGACCCTCCCCCACAAGTTCCTTAAACCCCAAAACTAAAACATTATCGATACACCAAGCGTCCCCGCCCCCATTCCCCTTGTTCCCTTCCTCTCTTTCCTCCGCTCTCCTCGCACTCCCTGACCTCATTCACTCTTTCACTCTCTCATCCCAAAATAGCGAACATTTCTGTTAAAGTCTGAGGATGCTACAGACGGCCAAAAAAACAAAAAACAAACAAATAAACAAAAAAACGGCCAAGTATCTGAAACAATAATGTAACTTAACAGAAAGATATGGTAATAAAAAATAAAACGTATATATATATATATATATATATAATTATTTTTTTACTATAATAATTAAATACCTACAGACACTAGTGTTTCATCCTTTCGGGATTCTTCAGTGCAGGGTGTCACGATTACTACCAGTCGAACGATTCGAACCCCGCGACACGAGACATCTCTGGCTCGATTAGCGGGGGCCCGTATCCATTCGGCTACCATTAATCGTGTGAAATAGCGTTGAATTTTAAACATTTTAATTTAAATGTTCATTACGTCAGACAGACAGTGATCAAATCGTTATACGATGATCTACGCATAATAGCTAAATTGACCGACTTTTTTAATTCAACAGAAAGTGCTCAACGATAAGAAACGTATTTCTTAAAGGGGCTGTCATAATTATTTTTTTACTATAATAATTAAATACCTACAGACACTAGTGTTTCATCCTTTCGGGATTCTTCAGTGCAGGGTGTCACGATTACTACCAGTCGAACGATTCGAACCCCGCGACACGAGACATCTCTGGCTCGATTAGCGGGGGCCCGTATCCATTCGGCTACCATTAATCGTGTGAAATAGCGTTGAATTTTAAACATTTTAATTTAAATGTTCATTACGTCAGACAGACAGTGATCAAATCGTTATACGATGATCTACGCATAAGAGCTAAATTGACCGACTTTTTTAATTCAACAGAAAGTGCTCAACGATAAGAAACGTATTTCTTAAAGGGGCTGTCATAATTATTTTTTTACTATAATAATTATATATATATTTCGTTAATTTTTGTGACACCCTGTATATATTATTTAATTATAATTATCAAGCCCCTTTAATAATGCAATAATACTTGAGGATGAGCAATGTCTGCTGAGAGGTATAAACTAAGAGCGAGTCAACTAGCGTTTGATTGTCTGATGTCGGCGCCCGAATTGAGCGTTTTTAAGTTCTTAATTCCCTTCATTCTCGTGGCAATTGTTTGGTTGCACGGAGGTAGAGGCTTAGCAAATAGAGTCAAAGGCGGCTTTGTGGCTGGGTTCGAATCTTCCAAGCGACAGGAATTGTCATCCTATATTGATGATTGCGTAAGCATGAAGCACTAGTGTATGTAGGTATTTCTAAAAGAATAGTTATTATTTAATTATAATATATACATAGGTGGCATTGTGGCTTGGTTCGAATCTCCCGACATGAATTGCCATCGTACACTGATGATTGCGTAAGCATGAAACACTAGTGTCTGTAGGTATAAGAGAATAATTATTGTTTAATTCTATATGTATATATATATATATATATATATATATATATATATATATATATATATATATATATATATATAGAGAGAGAGAGAGAGAGAGAGAGAGAGAGAGGACGAGGACGAGAAAGAGATAAGGGCAGTAGATCTCAGCAAATATTCATATTTTGCTTTTTGCCTGGGTCACAAAATATCAGATCGCTTTTCACCTTTCGAACCAACCGGAGTCACATTTGATAAGTGCAATTTTTTGTACTATAACTACTACCACTACTACTACTACTACTGCTACTACTGCTGCTGCTGATAATAAAAAAAATAATAATACGAACTGTTCGCTTATGTGTTGTTTGAAATGAAACGAAAGAAAAGATGTCAAAAAAAAAAAAAAAAAAAAAAAAGATAAGAAAAAAGAACGGGGCAGCCATAAACTTATTTTTTTACCACACCCGTTTTATCAATTCAGAGAAAGTAAATCACACCTCCTAAAAGAAAAAGGAAAGAACGATCCTAACAATCTTGAAACACTCTCTTTTATCGCACTTTTTATACAGAAATATAAAGCTTATCTATAAAAGTGAAATTGTCTGTGTGTGTGTGTGTGTAAATATGTGTGTACATTTCACTATCACCCTACTATATCAATTTTACGTCTACAGACTCAAGATTTGACATAAGAGCTATTGAGATTAAGGAAAATCTTTTTAATAGGTTTTCCGCCAGAAATTTGGCTATCAAGGGGTCAAAGTTCAACGATTTGACATTTGAAAACTCGACAAAACTCAACCCCCCGCGCCAATTGGGTTTAAACACTTGAAATTTTTGATGTAGGTTACTTGGACATGGATCAAACTTTTAAATTTGATTTGAGTCGAAAACAATAAATGTTAAGGCGTCAAAATTTGGGCCAAAGTAAAAAAAAAATTGACCTCCGCGGTCTCTACGAAATTACTCAGCCAATTTTTAGTCTAAACATTTGAAATTTTATATAAAGTGTATTCAGATATAGAACAAGCTTTTTAATCAGTTTTTGACCGAAATTTGGCTGCCAAAGGGTCAAAATTCCAAAAAATTGACCTTTGCAGTCTCTATCAAAATATTTATCAAATTTTGGGTCTGAACATTTTAAATTTTACATAAAGGGTATTCAGACATGCAGCAAGCTTTTTAATCAGTTTGGGTGAAAATTGTGCTGCCAAGAGGTCAAAGTTGAAAGGGTTGACCTTTGCAGATCTACCAAACTCCTTCGCTAATTTTGGGTCTAAACACTTGAAATTTTAAATGTAGGTTACCTGGGTGTGAGTCAAATTTTTAAATATATATATACATATGCACATAAAATTATGAACAGTAAAGCCGGGCTGAACTGATAGTACAAATATAAATGAGTTACATTGTGTGATGGTTACCGGTGCGGATTGTAGGTCCGGTGTACCGAGTTCGAATTGTGACGTAACTGCTTCATTTCTTTCACTAATTGAGTACGAATCCGTATAGTCTCACTTCGGTTATAGATTAAACAATAGGGTAGATTAGACTTTCAAGCCTTGCTTGTGCCATGCCGATCTGTTTTATGATTTGGAACACATAAAAAATAGATGTGAAGTCATTAAACATTTTAGCCCTCAACATGCTGACTGTCTTTAAGACTCGACACTCCTAATAAAACCAAATGCTTAATCTTTGAGCGCTTTAGCATGCGTTGCAGAGATTGACATAGTTTCTTTCTTTCTGCATATCGTCACTCAACCCAGCCAATCAGATCTCGTCAAAGCGGTGTCGCAGCGGTTACCAATGCATTACAAATAGGCCGGGCACATTCAGAGCTCATACCCATGATTTCGGAAGTCTGAAGGGGGCGAATTTTTTTTCGGAATATTTTGTTATACAAATCTATATCGATCGACATTAACCGAGTTAATGAGATTTGTAATTATATATGAAAAATCTATTAAAAAAAAAAAAAAAAAAAAAAAAAATAATAATAATAATAACAACTAGCGGAACCTAGAACAATAAAAAGGATAAAACAATAAATAAAGTTATTTATTTTTCCATATTTAATAATGTAAGCATGACCATTAAAACATATAAAAGTAAAATATTAAAAAAAAAAAATAGATGACTTGAGTGCCATCATCTATAATCACGAACGAAACCAAAATTCATGAAGAATTCTTGGCAAAATTATTTATTACAAGAAATTGAAGAATACAACAATTATTAAACGGTAGCCACTCGAAAGAAAATGATATAAGAGTGAGACACAACATAAAACACACGCTATCGTATTAATATATAAACTAGCGGGACCTGTGAAAATTCCACAGTGGCATCTTTCATATGTAATATATTGCTGCTGGGCATTCTGTGGGCGTAGAACGTGATTGGAGGCACCATTATATTATTCTAACCCCTTTTGTTAAAATTGTATCGCCCCTCCCCCTTTACTAAAATAATAACTTTGATATATTGTCTGGGCTGATTATTTCATTACAAAAACACCAATCAATTAACTCACATTTCATCATTTTTCATAATTCTTGGATATGTCGACCATCATTTTTCATAATTTAAACCAACATTATCGCCCTCCCCTTACTAAAATAATAACTTTGCTAGATTGTCTGGGCTGATTATTTTATTACAAACACACTAATTAATTAACTCACATTTCATCATTTTTCATAATTCTTGGATATGTTACTAGTTTCGACCATTATTTTTCATTAATTTAACTTACATTATCGCCCCCGACTACTAAAATAATAACTTTGATATAATGCCTGTGCTGATTATTTCATTACACACACGCCAATCAACTTACATTTCATCATTGTTCATAATTCTTGGATATATTACTAATTTCGACAATCATTTTCATGATTTAAACCAACATTATCGCCCTCCCTTACTAAAATAATAACTTTGATATATTGTCTTGGATAATTATTTCGTTAGAAACACACTAATGCATTAACTCATATTTAATCATTTTTCATAATTCTTGAATATGTTACTAATTTTGAAAATCATTTTTCATAATTTAAACCCCCATTAGTTCCCCTTACTAAAATGATAACTTTGATATATTGTATTGGCTGATTATTTCATTATAAACGCACCAATTAATTAACCAGCATTTTATCATTTTTCATAATTCTTTGATATTTTACTAATTAATAAAAATAGAAAATACATGAATAAAATAAGCACACATATACATAAATCATATATATATATACATATATATATATACACACACACACACACATATATATATATATAAACTAACGTAATATTAACAAAAACACACACACATTTAACTACACATACATTTGAAATAGTCCAGATAACTAGATATCTGCGCTCTCCGTTTAAATAGCCCACACAAAGGAAGTGTTGAACTGATTGTCTTCTGAAACGTACTCCCACCTTTTTATAGTCTTTTTATTTACCGATTACGTCATTTCCATGCATTTGCATACGCGCGTCTGCGCTATGTTATACTGCAAAAATAATATTCCTTTTGAAATAAATATAATCGTCTAAATCTTTGTAATCATATAGTGTTATTATACCAAAGATATTGCAGTATCAGTTCATAAAAGTCGGACATGTGAGTAATATTTTCTCTTTAAAAATGAACGACTTTAAATTATTTCTTTTTAGCAAAGTATTAGTTTTATTCGTAGAGTACTTACATGCAAAAAGTAACAGAATAGATTTTTGGGGAAAACTCCGGTTGCTACCCAAGGAGTGCCATTCGAGTTAAAATGGCTAAAATGTTTAATGTTTGTGCAAATTTTCAAAAAATTCCAAGGCGTAGTTATTGAGAAAAGTGCGGACAGACGAACAGACGAACGGACAAGAGTAAATTTACAGGTCCACCCTCCTTTTGTCGGGGAACTAAAAATATCCTGTCGTTTGAAAATATATTGAAAAATAGAGTTAAAAATTGGACGCAGGAAAATGAGGATAGAAAAGTTAACGTTTGCATTATAATAGACCATTAAAATCATGTACAAGTCCCACGGTGCTTTCTACATCAACAGTGTACACAATTAGACACGGGTCCTATCATCTATGTCGCAAAGGAGACTAAGACCAAGAATAACTCGAACTCACTTTTTCTTGCAACAACATTTATTCTCGCATTCACGCGTCACACGTGACTTCTTGTTACGGCTGTGACGTCTCTCATGCTATCGTAATCGCTGACGTGCTCCCGAGCACCATCCTCGCCTCCAACGTGATCGTCTTCTGAAACGTACTCTCTCCTTTTTATAGTCTTTTTATTTACCGAGTACGCCATTTCCATGCGTTTGCATACGCGCGTCCGCGCTATGTTACACTGTAAAAATAATATTCCTTTTGAAATAATAAATGTTTATCAAGATATATATTCTATTAAGAAAGAAAAAAGTATATTTCTTCTTCTGTAAAAATAGCTGTCATTTTAAGCTAAATATTCACATATGCGAGAGTACAACTTTCTTGGTTTTCGGTTGGGACATTTGGAGAGTGCATAGCACGGCAAACAAGCATACATCAGGGAAGAAAACTCTATTTTGTGCTGATTAGTTTCTTATATTTACTTTAATTTAATAAATGTGTAACAAAAACTTTATCAACAACACCCCCCCCCAAAAAAAAACACACATTTGAAAATTTCAGAATTTCGTCATTGTTACAAAAAAAGATATTCTCTAATTATTGCTTAAAAAAACTGTATTTGCGGTATTATAATTTTCTTAAATCAATTTTTAAACATAAAAGTACGTGCCTTTATTGTTGTGAGATTTTTTATTCGGTCCTAAAATTAAATTTATCTGCCCCTGATATGCACTCTCTAAATTTCCAAGCTGAAAAAAACAAAACAAAACAAAACAAAAAAATGGTGTATCCTTGCAGTAGTGCGAAAATGCCAAACATTCTTTAACTAAATCAAACGAATATATCGTTTCTATATATGCTCATAGTTGCAGAAATAGAGTTTTTTTTTTTTAAACAACAACCATTCTGTCTTCTTGTTTTAAAAAAATAATAGGCAGCTACATATTCTTCAAGTCAATAAAGTCACTTTTTGAAATGGATCAATTTAAAATTGCACTGTTTTAGCCAACAAAACCATAGAATTCGATTTTGGTACACCGCCTTTTAAAATGGATAAAGTCTGAATGGTTAACCTTAGCGACATAATATTGATCCACAATAATCACCTTTACTGATCAGACGATCTCATTTTTTTTTAAATATGTGTGAAAGGTGATAAGGTACGTGATTATTATATGTATTAGCTGAACCTGTGGAAATTCCACAATTGTATCCTTCATCTATTGTATATTGCTAGCGTTCTTAAAATATTTCTATTCTATGGACATATGGCGTGAACAAAGACCCCATGATACTTTTATATCTGCCACCTTTATTCAAGTGGCATCACACTTATTAAAGTAATCCAGTACTCCTGTACAGTTAATGAAGTATCAGAATATATCTGGTTATTGGATTTGTAAGTGATTGTGGGATATTTCAATTCACTGGACATCGGGCGCGAACGCAGATCTCATTATATTATTATACCATCTTTGGATAAAACAGATATTTTAAGGGCCGCTGCGAGGAAGGTGGGCTCTCTCTACCGTGCTAGAAAACTACTAACACCCGAAAATATCATGTACCTCTATAAGGCCACCATTCGCCCATGTATGGAGTATTGCTGTCATATTTGGGCTGGTACATAGGCTACTAGTCTCTCGCTCCTTGACAGGATTCAAAAAAGAGTCGCAAATCTGATAGGCCCTAAACTGGCATCTAAGCTTCAGCCTCTGTCCCATCGACGAAACGTTGCATCCCTCTGCCTGTTCTACAAGTATTTTAGTGGTGAATGCTCTGATGAACTGCAAGCACTTGTGCCCCCACGACGTGAACACCCTCGACAGACCCGACAAGCTGCAAAATCCCACCCCCACACTGTAGAGATCCCTAGATGTAAAAGATCTTTTTACTCCAGTAGTTTCTTCCCCAGAACTGCTAGACTTTGGAATTCCATTCCAGGTCACTGCTTCCCCAACTGTACTGACATGCATAAGTTCAAGTGCAACGTGAACCAACATCTTGCTGCCCAAATCTCTACATAGTACCCCAGTAGTTGTTTCCCCTGATAGTAGCCCCCTACACCAAAGTGGCAATGTGCCTTGTTTGGGGTGAAAATGTAATAAAAAAAAAAGAAAAAAGTTTACCGTTGTCCAAATGCCAATTCTGAATTTTTGAGATGAGATGTGAATGCTTGTGTTATGTTGATTAATCGGACTATTAATCTCATCTCGGGTGTTATTAGCACAACGTTTCGGTCGCTGTAACCTGCGACCTTCTTCGGGTGTTGAAAATATGCTTCTTTTTCTATACCAAGGAAAAATAAAAAAAACACTCGAAGAAAGTCGCAGGTTGCACCGACCGAAACATTGTGTTAATAACACCCAAGATGAGAATAATAGTCCGATTAATCAACATAACACAAAATATGTTTTAGTTCAAGTTTCACATTCGACACCGCAATGTCAGCAAATGAAATTTAAAAAAATTACTTCAGCAATCAAGCGAATTCATCTTAAAACTCTTTTTTTCAATCATAGGCGTGCCCCATTTTTCTTAAGATAAGATACGCATGGATGACCCTGCTTTTGAGGAAAAATCGAGACTGAAACTTGTTTATCTTTTTTTCTCATCAAATCTGTCTTGGAGTTCATATATTAGAACCATTGCCCTTTCTGCTTCTCACAAATTTGGTTTTCTCTCTCTAAACACTTTTTCACACCTAAGACAATTCTCTATCTTTATAAATCTACTATCAGACGATGTATGGAGTATTGTTGTTATATATGGGTTTCCGAATCTGTGTCCCATTTAAGATTTCTTAATAAGGTGCAGAAACATAGCTGTTATTTTGTTAGTCCCACCCTGTCTTCTTTTCTGCAACCCCTCTCGTGTGACGTGATGTTGCTAGTCCCAGTTT
The DNA here is from genome assembly GCF_053919585.1 of Euprymna scolopes. Classification (NCBI taxonomy): domain Eukaryota; kingdom Metazoa; phylum Mollusca; class Cephalopoda; order Sepiida; family Sepiolidae; genus Euprymna; species Euprymna scolopes. The sequence continues at coordinate 162,953,064 of NC_136483.1, forward strand.
TTTGTATAAATACAATCATGGTATGTGTTCTTCAGAATTTTCAGGTCTATTCCTTGCTTTCTTTATTCCAGCTCGTTTGACTCGTTGGTCTAGTGGTCTCCATCAATTCGCTGTTTTGATACCTCATTGTAATATAGTTTTTTTTTTCCAACAACTGCATGTTTGTGGAACTCTTTTCCTGATGCCTGTTTTCTTCTTACTTGCTAGTCTTAGTCCTTTCAAGACTAAGGTCAATAAGCATCTCCTGTTTTTGCAATAACCATCTTTTGCTCTTGTTAACTAATACCTTGCCGGGGGCGATTTCTATTAAAAAAACATAATATTTACTATCGATGGTTGTTTTTTCTTAATGTAATTAATAAACAACTTAGAGGCCAAAACTTTACCTGCTGGTGTTAGGTTGATTTTACTTGCTTGCTAGTGTCCACTCGGCTGACTGCCAAGTGCTGAATCCCTGTTTCATCTATTGTCACATATTGATGCTAAACCAAAAAACAGTTTCAAACAAGAACCTGAATTGCTAACATGTCGATTGACTGTGAGAAAATGCAGCCACCATTTTGAACACATACGTGATGTTGCTAACTGCAGACCTTTCTATAAATATTATTATTGAATGTGTTCTTCAGAATTGTCTGATCTATTACCTGCTTCCTTTGTTCCAGGTCGTTTTGTTTGATTCGTTGGTCTCGTGGTCGTCATCAATTCGCTATTTTTGATACCGCATTATAATGCGATTTCACAAGCCAACAGCTTCTTTGCAAGAACTGCAGACTTGTGAAATTCCTTTCCTGTTACCTGTTTTCCTTCTACCTTTCCATCTATCTTGTTTTTCTTTTTCAAGACTAAGGCCAATAGGTATCGCGTTTCTTTGCGATAAGCATCTTTCTCTTTTGTTAGCTCCATACATCAAGTGGCTTCATACATTGTCTGGAGCGATTTCCATAAAAAAATTGGGGTGGTGATAAAGTACATCCGAACATGAAATTATCATAGCGCCTTATTATATAGATGGTGGGAGGAGAAGCGTTTTTTTTTTTTTCAGGGTAAAACCTCGCAATTCTTTGAAGATGGGGAAACCGATGTTCAAGATTTGTTTTCGAAAACATTGCTCTTTTTTTTAAACAAAGCGATTTTACACCTGATAAAATATCACAGGGCGTCAGTTGCAATTATGCGTTTGGCGTAAAACAGCTTTAAATGGGCGATGTTATCAGACAAGCGGACGGCAAATTGGTGCGTTATGATCGCATGAAAGCATCAACATAAAAACGGCTACTGTTCTACGCTATTCATGGGCGCACGCTAACAAACACTTGTAGCGCTTCAGCAGTTACATGTCATACGAGTTGATCGTCAGGCCAGACAACGCTGGGTATTTATTTAGCAGAAGAATCCCCGTCGCATTGAACAGTTCTTACAATTATTAAACTAGAATAAGACGGAAATGGGCGAGGTAAACAAAGACAATGTTGTTCGCTACAATTCTATATCCCAGCCGCAATATTGTAGTCCTTTAAACGATGAGTTATTGCTTTCGTCATCGCTGTTTTTTCTTTCTTTACTATATCCATTTGTATTTATTATTCTTTACTATATCCATTTGTATTTATTATTCTTTACTATATCCATTTGTATTTATTATTCTTTACTATATCCATTTGTATTTATTATTCTTTACTATATCCATTTGTATTTATTATTCTTTACTATATCCATTTGTATTTATTATTCTTTACTATATCCATTTGTATTTATTATTCTTTACTATATCCATTTGTATTTATTATTCTTTACTATATCCATTTGTATTTATTATTCTTTACTATATCCATTTGTATTTATTATTCTTTACTATATCCATTTGTATTTATTATTCTTTACTATATCCATTTGTATTTATTATTCTTTACTATATCCATTTGTATTTATTATTCTTTACTATATCCATTTGTATTTATTATTCTTTACTATATCCATTTGTATTTATTATTCTTTACTATATCCATTTGTATTTATTATTCTTTACTATATCCATTTGTATTTATTATTCTTTACTATATCCATTTGTATTTATTATTCTTTACTATATCCATTTGTATTTATTATTCTTTACTATATCCATTTGTATTTATTATTCTTTACTATATCCATTTGTATTTATTATTCTTTACTATATCCATTTGTATTTATTATTCTTTACTATATCCATTTGTATTTATTATTCTTTACTATATCCATTTGTAGTTATTATTCTTTACTATATCCATTTGTATTTATTATTCTTTACTATATCCATTTGTATTTATTATTCTTTACTATATCCATTTGTATTTATTATTCTTTACTATATCCATTTGTATTTATTATTCTTTACTATATCCATTTGTATTTATTATTCTTTACTATATCCATTTGTATTTATTATTCTTTACTATATCCATTTGTATTTATTATTCTTTACTATATCCATTTGTATTTATTATTCTTTACTATATCCATTTGTATTTATTATTCTTTACTATATCCATTTGTAGTTATTATTCTTTACTACATCCATTTGTATTTATTATTCTTTACTATATCCATTTGTAGTTATTATTCTTTACTATATCCATTTGTATTTATTATTCTTTACTATATCCATTTGTATTTATTATTCTTTACTATATCCATTTGTAGTTATTATTCTTTACTATATCCATTTGTATTTATTATTCTTTACTATATCCATTTGTATTTATTATTCTTTACTATATCCATTTGTATTTATTATTCTTTACTATATCCATTTGTATTTATTATTCTTTACTATATCCATTTGTATTTATTATTCTTTACTATATCCATTTGTATTTATTATTCTTTACTATATCCATTTGTATTTATTATTCTTTACTATATCCATTTGTATTTATTATTCTTTACTATATCCATTTGTAGTTATTATTCTTTACTATATCCATTTGTATTTATTATTCTTTACTATATCCATTTGTAGTTATTATTCTTTACTATATCCATTTGTATTTATTCTTATTTTTTTAAATGGAAATTGCTCCAGATAAGACATGAAGGAGTTTGATGAAAGGACCTTAAAAAATACCACTTAGGTCAAAAACATGCCAACGATGTTAGATGAAATAGACTCTAACCCAGAAAACAGCAATTCTTCCCTTTCTGTCGGAAACGTCACTCCTGGAAAGTGAGGACTAAAGGACAAAATAAGGGAAGCGAGAGTTACGCGGCTGCTGAAAATAAACCCAATATTCACTTTCCACTCTTTTTTATTACGACGGTTCTACCATTTCTGGTGAAATCTTTCTGAATGTTTTAATTAAGGATTAATAATGTACCTTATTTGGATTATTCGGATTACTGTTATCATCTTCAGTGTAATCCTCACGTTTCGGCCGATGTAACCTTCGACCTTTATCAGTTAGGGAATTTGCACTGGATTTCTAATGGAACCCTTAATTTTATTCACGGTGGTAGCGTTCTATTATTCTGTTAACCAGGAAGAAGTGTTAAGTAATTTTTCGCATCATCCGCACTGAGGATTGAATCTTTAGCCCCCAGAAAAGTTTACACTGGCTGAAACGGTGAGAATGACAGGCAAGATGTTAACAGTAGTCTGAATTATCCCAATAATACATGTCCGATGAGTCGCATCATCTGTCGACAGAACGTTTTTTTTTTCAGACGTGCAACATCCAATCTTCCCAAATACGTCTTGGTTGTGTCAAGATGTTAATATGATGTTTTTTACTTGCCTCTCCATTATGTTATTTTACTTGCCTCCCCATTACAGTAAATTTAGACACAAGGTCAGTTTTTATCATAGACAATATGTCTACCTGTGGCCAAGTCGTTTACCGAGGCGAGTAACTTGGTGTGTCCGTGTCGTGAGGCTGTTTCTGGAATGGTTGTTATGTTATGGGCAGGGCAACCATATCCCTGGAAGCTAAACGATATTATTCATAGATGATAAAATACCGCTTACACCAAGGAGTTTATATGACTTCGACTGCGTCTGATTAACAGGTCCTGTGTCGAGTTCTTGGCGCTATTAGTCGTCATTAATTCTCTCCTGAGAATGAATTATCGGATCAAGAAACTTCAGATGCGGGAATTGAACGCTGTATTAAATAATCGAACAAAACATATTTTATATGTTTTTAAAAAAAGAGTTGTTTTATGTTAACAATTAAGAATGAGCATTCTTACAATCGATGAGTCATACTTCCAAACTGATTATCTTTTTCTCTCGTAATGACGAAAACAAAACAAAAGAAAGAGAGGGGCAGACAGAAAGAAGGAGAAAGGAAGAGATAGATAGATACAAATATTATAAAAACAAAGAAACTGAATAAGTGCTTACCAAGTAGATCTGACCTTTTTAACTGTCAACCGCGAGCCACGTTTTTTTAATCACACAATTTAAATTATGCTCAAGGAACAAATAATGTTTTTAAAACTGGGGAGCTCATGCTCCCCGAAAAGACCGCTTTATCATTGTGTCACAGCTAAAAGACGCGCAGTTGGGATTTGGAACAAAAATAACATGTATAATCTAGTTGACACTGCCTCACGAATGAGAAAAGCGACAAACAATACACCCCGAAAGGAGGGAGTAATATTTTGTCAGACAGCATCCTTAGATGGAGCAGATACTACACTGACATCAACATGAAATAGCGTGATCAAAACAAATTACACGAGAACAAAAAAAAAACAAGAGCCTAAAAATTGCAAATAAAACCCAATAATAGTAGGAGCAATAGAAACAGTTTCCAAATATATATATATATATATATATATATATATATATATATATATATATATATATATATATATATATATATATATATATATATATGCAAAATTGAAATCGAACTGTGAATTGACACCCTAACAACCACGGCTCTTATGAAAAGAGCTAACATAAGAAAAATATTTCAGTGCAGAAACCAACCCAAATAGCCATATGACGCTGACGATGTACAAGTAGGTTAAAATGCAAAGGAAATTAAACATGGCATTAAAAAGAGACAAACCATACTAAGACGAAACGAAGGGAACTGAGACTACATATATAAATATACCATCATGTAATCTTTCCCGAAAAAATCGCCGAGGCATTAAAAAAGGTTGGTACTACAGAAAATGGAAAGAGTGAGAGGGATAACACCAGTTGAATCTCATGGAAGGACATGGAGAGTACTGGCATATTGTCATTAAAAGTTCAGAGAAAGCCATTGTTAATTGTTATTGATAACTCAATGGTAAGCGGCTCGTGCGGGTAGGAAAAGCGGATCATAATGATGACTAAGAGAGGCTGAGAAAACTTGAAATCTAGGTGGACTTGCTGTCACTCAAAAGCCAGAAATCACCACTTCTTTTTGCGGTAAGTGGTCGCAGATAATTGCTTGTATGAGAAATAATAGTAATAATAATTATAATAATAATAATAATATTAATAATAATAATAATAATAATAATAATAATAATAATAATAATAATAATAATAATAGGACATGGACATACAAACGGATAAACCCATCCAAGCAAGAAGACCGGATGTCGTAATAATTAACAACAAAGAAAAATCCTGTCAAATCGTAGACTTTGCTGGTCCAGCTGACCAACCAGGTGAATATCAAAGAAAAGAAGAAACGGAGCAAATACACAGAGCTGAAAGGGATTAAGAAAACAGCTGAAACATTAAGGAAAACCCTTGAGGAGCAACAAGTGGGGGGGGGGCAGACAAACTGCTGCAAAGGCAAAACATGAAACACTACATGGAACCAAGAACACTGAAACCGCATATCTATAAGTTCTCTAACACAACCCTACCCCCATTGCCACATCACTGCCCCCCCCCCAAAAAAAAAAGAGCGAGACTAAAAATCCAAGTAGAGACAAGGAGGAAGGAAAGACAGATGAACTGACCAGACCTCAGCCGAATAAGTGCAAAGAGAACTGGGACTTTGGGGAGGCTTAGTGCCACTCAAATCCCAGCAAAGACCAATAGCTGCTGCCAACGATAAATCAATGGCAAGCAGCTGTTGCTATGATGCAAATTTATTTGCAAATGTTATCGAAGGAGGTGGAGAGTACTGGAAACCTGGAGAGACTTGTTGTCACTCAGCTTCCAGTGAACACTACAGGCTGTTTTCAGGGAAAGATCTCTGAAGACCTGTGTGGAGTTCCTTGTGAGCCAATAATAATAATAATAATAATAATAATAATAATAATAATAATAATAATAATAATAATAATAATAAATATAAAAATGATTAAAATAATGATAATTATAATAATAAGAATAAGAATAATGATGATAATAATGATAATAATTGTAACGTAATTGATAATATTGATTAATTTTAATTGATAATAATGATAATCATATTGGCAATAATGATGATTATAATAATAATAATAATAATAATAATAATAATAATAATAATAATAATAATAATAATAATAACTATCATAATGATTAAAATAATGATAATGATAATAATAAGAATTATAATAATGCTAATAATAATGATAATTATTATCATTATTATTTTCATCATTATCATAATTCTTATTATTATAATGATATTGCTAATAATAATGATGATGATGATGATGATGATGATGATAACTATAATAATGATTAAAATAATGATAGTGATAATAATAATGATAATGCTAATAATAATTTTGATAATAAGAACCAATTACAACAAAGCAAAGATCGACAAAACACAAGAAAACAGCAAATGCAGACTCTGTAAGCAAAGAGACGAGACAATAAACCATATAATAAGTGAATGCAGCAAGACCCAAAAGGAATAGAAGAGCAGACACGACCAAGTGGGAGGGATAGTACACATGGAATTATACAAACAACTGCTCTCTCACGCACAGATAAGTGGGACAAACATAAGCCGGCAACAGTACTTGAAAACGAGAACCACAAAATCCTATGGGACATGGGCATACAAACTGATAAATCCATCCAAGCAAGAAGACCGGATGTCGTAATAATTAACAACAAAGAAAAAACATGTAAAATCGTAGACTTTGATGTTTCAGCTGACGACCAGGTGAATACCAAAGAAAAGGAGAAATGGAGCTTAAAGGAATATAGAAGATGAAAAAAATCAAAATAATACCTATAATAGTAGGAGCACAAGGAACAATCCCCCTCAAAAACACTTGGAAAAAAGAATGGGAGATATTGGAATTAAAGGAATGACTGGAAAAATACAACGAACAACAACCATGAAAACAGCTGAAATATTAAGGAAAATCCTTGTATCTATTTTACTAACACACAGGAGCAACAAGTGCGGGCCAGATAAACTGCTGCAAAGGCAAAAAATAAAACACTACATGGAACCAAGAACACTGAAACCGCATATCTATAAGTTCTCTAACACAACCCTACCCCCATTGCCACATCACCGCCCCCCCCCAAAAAAAGAGCGAGACCAAATAACCAAATAGTCAAGGAGGAAGGAAAGACAGATGAACTGACCAGACCTCAGATGAATAACTGCGAAGAGAACTAGGACTTTGAGGAGGCTTAGTGCCACTCAAATCCCAGCAAAAAATCCATAGCTGCTGCTAACGAGAAATCAATGGCAGACAGCTGTTGAGATGATGCAAATTTATTTCAAAATGGTATTGAAAAAGGAGGGGAGTACTGGAAACCTGGGGAGATTTGTTGTCACTCAGCTTCCAGTAAACACCACAAGCTGCTTCCAGGGAAAGATCTCTGAAGATCTGTGTGAAAACTCCTTGTGAGGCAATGATAATTATAGTAATAATAAAAATGATAATAATAAAAATGATGATGATGATGATGATGATGGTGATGATGATGATGATGAGATTATTAAAGTTTATCAACAAATAAACAACGTAATTATTGCGTATAATAAGGAAAAAAGAGTGGTTATTAGAACTGGACTTGGAGGCCATAAAAAGACAGGTGGATGCAGAGGAAACGGGGGATGACACAGCAAACGAAGGAGATGCGCAGATTCATGAGGAAAGGACGGAGCATGAAGTGGGAGATGCGGCTAAAGCAGCAGTGACTGGAAAGGAAACAAGGTATGGAGGGAAACAAACAACCTGGCAGTAATTGTTGATTCTTGAGAACGTTAATCCGAAACACATGCCCATTAGGGCAGGTCGATTTTGGAACCCCGGTGAGGCAATGGTGATGATAGCTGGGGTTTGACATAGAAAAGACCTGCACGAACTATTTTTCTCAAAATCGTTATCTTTGCTTGAGGAAATGACTTTAAAAGTTGAATGGTCCCCCCTCTCGCCAAACTTTCACAAGTCTACCAGAATACACAATCACTAATTTCCCCCACTTTTTATCTGTGCCTAAACCTAAACGTAGATTCCATGAACAAAGCTTCTTTCTTAGAACTGCACGCCTATGGAATTGTCTTCACTTTTCCTGCTTTCCAGCTGACTACAATATAGTTGTCTTCAAGTCTAACGTAAACAAGTTCTTGATGAGCCGTTCCATATAAGTTAACAAATTTACCGAATTTCCATTACTAATGATTACTATATTGTCCAATTTCTACTGTGCACTCTTTAACCCTTATGCTCGAGTGGCCTCTTGGCCTTGATAAGTGGTGATGCCTATGTAAAAAAAAAAAAAAAAAAAAAAAAGATTAAAAGTTTCTCGGTGAATTATCAAGAACGGCCCGTCATCAAAACACTCCGTACTGTTAAGGAAATGGAATCATTATTAGAAAATATTTTAAACGAGATTTTTAAATAAAATGAGTGAGGATAATGAATCAATAAAATAAATATTAAGTGTAAAGGCAAATTTATGTTTTTTTCAAATAATAACGACCAAAGTTCGCTTTTTCATTTCAGGAACTTTTTTGGGTGGAAACATTTTAGATTTCACCGTCGCAAAACACGTTCGTTATTGATATTGAAAATTAACGTTTGTTTATTATTTAATTTGAAAACATTACGATTTAGGCTTAATTATTTCGAAAGGAAAAACGAAAAAGACTTGTTTAAAATATATATTATTATATTGTCTGCAGGGAATTTAAATATATTCGTTTTATCTTTTTTAATTTGTTTTTCTATTAGGTTGGTGAAAAAATAATGGCATTTGTTGACGTTCAAATGAGCGTCAAAAACATTATTTTTGCACCAACCTAATATTTCACATCAAATTCTATTTGAAATTTTTATTAAAATATGGTAATACTCCAGTTTTATATAAAAACAAAAAAAAAATAGTCCATACAATTTTATTCTACACATTCTTTACGAAACATAACCACGTAAATTTTCAAGCTTTTCTACTTAATAAAAAATACTTGGCAGAAAATTAGTGTCAAATTTTAATTTCTTTTATTTTTAGGGAGTAATTGTTTTTAAGCAGTGTTTTTCTTCTAAAATTATAGTTTTTAAATCAGATAACCCACAAAGATTAATACGAGTAAATAAGGAAACTCCTTTAAATGTTTTTCGTTATTTGTGCATCTATGTTATTGTGCTAAAATAACTTTGTTATTTAGAAAGTCATTCTTAATATCGGGAGGAGGTTGTATTGTAACTATTCTGTACTTTCACCTAAAAATCTAAAAATAAAAATTGCATATAAATTAAATTTAACTTGGAAATACTTAAAAAATAGCATAGTAATATAGATGCACAAGCACTGGTTTTTCAAACTCTAAACACTAAACACTCGTTTGAAATGGCACAGCCACAGCAAGAAAAGGAGAAATTTATTTATGGATAAATTTATGTTATCGAAGGAGGAGCTAAAATCTGCTAAAAATGTCTAAACACTACTATGCCTCTGATTTGGTTTGGTCCTCTCTCTTCAATACATCTAATTCTACTCTACAAAGTTTTTTTTTATTATTTCTTATAACTAGTACTTATTTTTTACATATGAAACTGGAAGATAGCCTAATACAGTTTCCTTCAGTTATAATCCATTTATTTATTTTACTTTTCAGATTAGAATGTCAGTAACAGCATGACATTCAGTTTTAACCCGTGGTTCACAAAATTTGCTGGTCCACCTTGTCATTTTGATGAAACAGCACCTCCAACTTCACGACAAGTCATCCAGTTTAGTTATTTTCTCGAAAACAGTTATCCCCACTTAAAAAATAGTGAGATTTCTAAGTCAAATTGCCAAGGAAATAATTAGTATTCGGCAAGCAGTCAATCCACAATTGCCCTTGTTAAGGTAACATTATATAGGACAGAAGGTCAATAGTTTGTTATAAGAGGGCCAAACAGATTGACACGAAATCTCTTGCAGCAATCAAAGTGAAAAGAATGAAGGAACAGCTAGACAGACTGTCTGATATATATTCTTGTAGCTGTAAACTTTCTGTCTTGAGATGTGATGACTTTGCAGTAAAGTGCAAGACAGAAAATTGTCAAAAAGGCACATATTCTGCACTTGTCCTTCTAACAAGGAGGTAAAATTAATTCTATAGATTCACCTGCAATTATGTTCCTTTTTTGTGGAAAATAAAATTATTGGTATTTATTATGTAATCTGGCTCTATTATTAAACATGCAAATTTTCCAATTTTCAGCTTCCACTAGAAGAACTGCCATTTACAGCAATTTTTAAATGAATTGATGGAACAACAAAAAGCCTAATATTTACTGGTCCTTTGTGGAAACTTTGTGTCAATAATTATCAAGATTTGCCTCAAGTAGAATTCTAAAAAATTAGTGTCCCTCCTGATCATCATTCAGAGGCTACTTTTGAGTATGCTGTTGGCATTTCTTGTGGAGAAGTTAACTTAGAAAATAGGGCCCTTGAATCAAGGAACATGGCTAACATAAAGCACAAGATTAATGTTTTTATGGACTAGAGTTGTCTATCCTCAAACACTATGATAAATTAAACATTTTAGTCAAATTTATCAGCCAAGTGTATCTAGTTAGATGGTTTGAGATCAAAACCGACAATATTTTTTTTAACCAACAACAGTATATTTTAATATGATTCAGAGTTAACTGAAATCCAAATTACTGTTTTAAACTGTTCAAAATATAGTGCTTTTGCACTACTTCCAGAAAATATAATATCGATGATAAACTCAGATGAATTGGATGTGAGAGAAGAGGGCATTCAAAGAATTTTGTCCATTAAGTAAATAAATATTTATCCATTAAATTTTATTAGTTTTCTTAATTTACCCAAACAATAGTTAGTTTTATTCATATTACATCGCAAAAATATAAAAAATTAAGTGTTTTCAAATAATTGCTTTGCTCTTTTTTGTGTTGTTTTTTCCAGAAATACTGAACAACTAAAAAAAAAATGAAAAAGATTACTGCTATCAATTTTGCAGCCACACATTGGTCAAATTTGATTGATTTTTCTCAAAAAGTTGTATATGGGCAGGAAGCAAGACAGACACATTATTACAAAGTCATTGTGCCAGCAAATCAGACCTTCATTTTCCTCCAAAGGAAATTATACAGAACAATTTAGTTCTATTATAAGTTTATATTATTGCCACTAATAAAAAATTAAAATACATGGCTCTGTAACTTGTATCAAGTTGTTATATTGTGTAATACATCTCCACATATATTTTTTAAATGTGAAATTTAAAAGACTTAGTTGCTAATTAGCTTTTCTTACAATTTTTGTTTAATGACTGCAGTAAAAGTTGAAATATTTTGATAGGTGTGATTCATAATTAAAATTATAATTCATGTATATACTTTTCTTTCAATATATTTCATATAAATATATCAATTTTAATTGAATATTTTATAAAAATAGTGAAATTACAAAGTCAGTGTTGTGAAAATTGCTATGAAAATGAAGGATTTGTCAGCATTTTTCTACACAATTTTTAAAATTAAATGCTCAATTTTCTGTCCAAGATGGGAATCTAATTTTTGGTATATGTTCTTATCACATCAAATCCGAGTGTCATGTTGATTTTCTGAAAAAAGTTTCAAATGGACCTGGCCTAATGCCCATAGGTTTAAAAATAATTATTAGATTTTATAAAATATTATTGTTATAATTCTCCCTTGAGAAAGAGTGGATCCTTTTTCTGAAATTTAAAATAGGTGATCAAACTAAGTGCGATCCAATATTCCGATGTCTGAATGTTATCTATCTGTTTACTGTTTATGGCCGCATAATCAGTATTAGTAAAACTTAATTTCCTCACTTCATGGGAGTCTGGGATCTGAATGCCGGTCTATCAAGTATTTATTATTATAAAGTCAATACTCTATTGATTATTATTTTGTATCCAATATACATTAGTCATTTCAAAAGTAAACAGAATAACCTGGGATTTACAATCTAGAATCGAAACCAAAAACTTTAATGTTCTAGCCTTAGTCGTTACCATAAGTGCATGCACATATAAAAACTTAAAAAAAAAACAACAAAAAAAACACGTTGTTAAAGATATAAAATGCGTAGAAATAACACGTTTAGTCGACTTACGCCTGCCAAGTTCAAATTGTTTCCAATTTTGACCGCTTAGCTATTTTTACTGGTTAAAAACAAAATCGAATTTATTTCCCGGGTCCAAATCCTCATATATATCAAGTTTTAAGTCTGTAGATAAAAAATTTAAAAAGAATTTTGGTAGAATCTGTTCCTGGTGGTGGGGTGGGCAGAGAGAGTTAAGATGCGTCTATTTAAAATGAGTGAATAGATGCGTCCAATATAATTAATATTAAAGATTTTTTTTGGAGTAGGAAATCAATATATTTTAAAATATAAGTCATTTTTTTTTTTGGTCCAGCTCAAACTTTGCACATTCATGCTACCGTCCAATGACAAAAAATGTCTTTCTTGGCATGCACAGTTTGTGAATACCTTTTCTTTCTTCCTTCTTCGTCGCTTTTTATTTAAATTTACTTAAAAACTTTTTTATTCCCTCTTTCTTCCCTAAACCCAACTCAAATTCTAAAATATACCAAATAGAATCTGTAATTGATTTCCTACTCCCAATGATTTTATATGGCTGTTGGACGGCTCTGTTTGCCTCCATTGGATCTTAGTTCTGTCTGTCCGCTCCACCGGCGCCGTCGTCGATGGTAATTTCTTAACATAAGTTTAACTCCGAATCACACACGTGTCACGTGGCACTTTTCAAATGACAACAGTCCTTTTCTAACGTGTATTATTTCCTTCCTTCCTTCATTCTTTCTTTCATTCTTTATTGTCTCTAATTTACTTTAGATATATTTTCTCTTTAATATTTCCCCCTTCCTGCCTTTCCTTTTTCCTCTCCCCTCTTTATCCGTTACTCCCACTCTTTCGGTTTTTAATATTCATATGTAATAATAATAATAATAATAATAATAATAATAATAATAATAATAATAATAATAATAATAATAATAATAAAACAAGTTTTCCTTATAATTAATTTTAACCTAAACCATCTGAAGATATGAACGACTAATCTTTATCACGTTTATTGAAACAACTTGTAATGAATTAAGTTAATACACTCGAGGTTGAAATTAATAATAAAACACACACACACACACACAAACACACACACACACACACACACACACACACACATATATATATATATATATATATATATATATATATATATATAAACTTTTATAGAAAACTAAAACGATTTATATTTTTGTTTCTTTAAATAAATATTTAGAGATATTAAGCTACTTTCGGTTCGAACGATCCCTTTTTAATCGATTTCTTTTGTTTAACTATTTTTCTTTGAGATGTAGAAATATCTCTTACTTGGATGTTACCTGGACCGTTTTTTTTTTAGTCTTTGAGTGCAACCACGTGGCTCACGTGATAATGTAATTAAGAACAAAGATGATACTTTTTGAAATATCGTTAATTGGGCATTTAAATTCTTTATATAGAAAAAAAATACAAATAAAAATTTATATAAAAAAAAAAACACTGCGAAAATTTGGTTCCGAAGATAGTCGACTTTTTTTACCATGGGCGTTACTACTAATTATGGCCTTGTCTTATTTTCCCATTATTTTACTTCTTTAAATCTCTTTAGACTACTTTTGGATACTCACAACAAAACGCATTTTCTTAAGATTTTTAGTGGTCGGCTTCTAATTATATCCAGATACCTTCTATCATAACGATTCATTCGGATTTCCTAGCTTGGATCCTCATAATTCATCAGAGACACCGAAAAACATAGCCCTTTACTAATTAAACTTCCTCTTCTGTGCCAAATCATACTGCGTATTTGAATCCCTAATTATGACGGTCAATTATGTAATTTCTTCTTCCTCTCCACCTGAGAGGCCAAAACTCAAAACAGGGTTATCCCATATACATACACCCCTAAAAATATGATGTAACAGGTATCTTGTTTTTTATATAATCTTGAAAAATATATTTTAAAAAAATGTAAAAATGGTAAAAATTATACAAACGTTCACGATAAGAATGTAAGGATGCACGGCTGGGGAAAAAAGAAAACTAGCACTCCCTACCTCCCTTTAACTACCTGGTGTCATTTTCAAACAGCCTTTTCACTTCCTGGCAATTTGGGTTTCCATAGAATCCACACTTGCACCATTTTACGAAGTAAAAATCTCTTGCTTTTGGGGGTTAATAAGGTTATTTTTGAACAAACAAGATGTTTTTGTATTTTATTAAACATATTAGGGTTTTACTTTACTAATTATCTTGTAAATAGACCCAGAAAACTAATATTCATCTCTAAAATGATTTTTACAATAAATTTATTTAACTTCAAAATTTAGCTGAATTTGTCAGCTTCGGAATGTCGCCATGAAAATATTTTTCACTAGCGGGGGGCACTCGGCGTTGCCCGGGTGTTTGGAGGTGTGTGTATTAAAAAGAGGTGTAAAAGAAAAAAAGGTTGTGGTCGGAAGGTCGGATTGAACTCCGCAGCCTTGACGCAAAGGTGAAAACAAAAGGAGAAGAAGCCACTCACCTAACCATCCGTGCCACGATGGAGAGGAACTGATAAAGGCGTCATATGAAGGTTTATGAAGCGATATGAACAGGTACGAGGAAGTCTGACCTATTTTTGCGGTGCAAGCCAAAGCATTCGCGGACATACACAAGAAGTGAACACACACACACACACACACACACACACACACACACACACACATTTACGCTTTTATATTAATAGATGCCCCCCTGTTTTAGCTAATATATGATGGGAGTAAATTTTCTGTAAATGCAAACGGTGGACTTTATTTTGTAAAAGAAATAAACCCGTAATGATTTATGTTGAATTTGTTCCGTTAGTGTCCAATCTGGCCAAGAAATGAAACTGTGTTTGCCCTCCCCCCCACTGCTAATCAAAAGGACCCAAATATGTATAATGTTATTTTTATGTGTTTTATGCGCGTAAAATTGAAAGAATTAATGGCAAAAACTGGGGAAAAGAAACTGTAAGAAAGGGTGTTATGAAATCATTTGTAGGTGTTTAGGGCCCAAGAAAAAATTAAAAAAAAATAAAAAATAAAAAATAAAGGTAGTCCTGCATAATTTGTCCCTAATTCTCGTGAATTCCCGTCAAGCATTGATCGGGCGAGACCGACAGTGATCGGTATCAGCCGCAGAGTACAGGAAAAAAACAAAACAAACAAACAAACAAAACGAACTGGAATGAATACTTACGTTTATTTTATTTTATTTAATCTTTTTTTATTTTATTTTTAAATCAAAAAAACAAAACAAATAGGAAAAAGTAGAAATGGAAAAAAAGAACGAAATAAATAAAACCAGAAAACTGACCGTGTATAACGAATAAATATTTAATAGATTTTAGTCACAATTTTTTGTTATTGTTGGTTTGTTTTATGCAAAAAAAATAAATTTTTAATCGTATAATTGGTAGGTGTAAGTATAACGGTTTGGTATGTGTTTTGTTTTCTTTTTTGTATTGTTTTTTTTTGTTGTCGCTTTTTACAAATTGGTTCCATATCGATAGCATAATAGTAATTGGGCTCATGAAACTACCATAAATTCAAAGTATAGAAATAAATAATGAATGAGTAACTAATCCGAAATTAAGAAGTCAGCTCTCCCCCTAGTATCACGTATAAAATCACTAAAAACATAATAGAAGGAAAAATACAGTAAATAAGATATATAAATCGAGTAATCGTTTGAACATTTGGAGAACGCTAGCGGCTGACTGTTATAGTTTGTTGCAAAACCTTGAATCCAAGGTTAGTTCGTTTCGTTTAAGTAACCCTTCGAATCGCAGCCCCCCCGGGGAAAAATAAAAATGAAAAAAGAAAAAAATGGAAAAAAGAATAAGAAAGAAAAGAAATTCTATAAGTAACCCATGTAATAGATGTAATCGAAAGTTGCGTATCACCCGACGGTAAAATTCCATTCCATTTTTTAAGCAACTAAGAACTCAAACCGGTGTTTCCTCCCAAATTCCTCTGTGGACGTATCCGCAACGGTGTTAAGTGGTCGCGGGTGGAGTATGAATGTAATAGAGAGAAAAGATTTTACCACTTCCATTGATTCTTACAGATTTTTGCATTGAACTCTCAACAGAAAAAATATAGGAATGTACGGTTATCTAGGAAGTGTAAGGGTAATAGGCCTATAGCACACCTCAGATAATGTGCTGCAGTTTGTGCACATTACATTTGCATGAGATGTCTTGAGTTTAAATCCTATTAAGGTCAAAATCAGAGGGGAAAATGACATCATTTTATTTATATAGAGATTATAACTTTTTTTTATCGTGTACAAATATTTTTTTTCCTTTAATAAAAAAGTAGTCGGAAACCTAGAAAAAAAATTATGATAAACCGGCTTTCACAACTATGTCCCCCTATTATATTTTTCTTATTGAAGATATGGATATATGGGTCAAGCATTTTTTTTCTGGAAGTGTCCGCGGTTTTTAACTTTTTAATGCCATATTCCAACATTAACGTTTAGTGCCATATTTCGACACTTACAGAAAAACATCACTTCCCTCCTCTTATTTCACAGAAATTTTAATTAACAACACTAAAATACTGTACCACAAAACAAATGTGAAGAAGCTCAAACTCCTTGAAACTATTTATGTAAAAACGCAAAAACCTAGCCTTAATCAGGTTGCATTTAAATGCCTCGAAAACTCCCTCCTTCACACCCAACTACTTCCTGCTACTGACTCTAGAACTGCCACGTTCTCCCGTTCCCCGGGATACTAACGCCCGCACCTCTGCCGTCAGACCCACGAACCCTCGCTCGCAACCTAACTACTACTTAAATAAATCTTTCCATAATTCCCTAGCCGAGCTTCTCACACACATTCCTGACAATGTGTAGATGATCATAGGAAAAGTTAAAAAGTTAAAAACCGCAAAAACTTCGAGAAGAAAAAATGCTTGGACCATACATTAATACCTTCGACGTCTATACAAAAAAAAGATAATACGAAAAATGAAAAAAGGGTATTACAAAACAGAAACTTTCTGTTATCTTTAACAATGTCTGTCTAAATGAAAAAATACTGCCCACATATACGCAATATATATATATATATATATATATATATATATACGCAATATATATATATATATATCATAAGTATATATATATATCTATAAATATATATATATATAATATATATATGTATCTATAAATATATATATATATCATTAATATATATATATATATATATATATATATATATATATATATATATATATATATCATAGATATATATACGTAGGCAGAAACTTCGAAAATCAAGGAAAAGCAAACTTCAAAAACAAATATACAGTTATTTATACCTTAATCCCAGCCAAATTAAAAAGCTCAATACATTCACTGGAGATAGTAGAGCTTACGATAAATAATAGTAAGAACAGACCTGTAAAGTAGAAATTTACAAATACATTTTTTTATTATTAGGCAGAATACTCCTAAACTGCGGTGTTAGGAAATCTTTAATTGAATGTAATAGTAGTACTTATAAGGATTTAAAATATAGCAGGACTACTATAGTGTAGGGAGCTAAAAAGTTAGGCGTAAAAAACTGAAGAAGTAGGTGACTTAATATACAACGGACTTATCTTACCGGGCAGGCTAAATATATAAAGAAAATTACAAATTAAGATGAGGAATCAATGCAGTGGGGGGCATGACGATTGGACAGCCTGTTGTGGTTGAGTGATCTGGACATTGCTATATTTATATTTGGGCCTATGTTTACATTGGAAAATCAGCTCATTTTTGGTGTTTATTAGATTTTTACCTGGGGGCGGTTATTATACACACTGCTTCGGATAAGCATAGTTGGCATGATTTGAAGCCTGGGGTATAGGATTTAGATTTTTTTTTAATGATATCCCATTTAATAGAGAAATTCTTGCTTTCCGATCTAAGCTTGCTGATTAGAGTCTTTAAAGTGGTACCCTGATTAATATCTGTATTTTTGAACGAAGAGGCATTCTCAATTTTACCAAAGTGGAAGTAGAACCAATATAAGTGTACCTTTGGGAGCTGATCTATTGTTATTGGCAGCATTATTGTGGGGGCCAAGGTTGTTGGGTGTTGTCTGTGTTGAAGATTGCAAAGAATTTACATTGCTTAATGGAGATGGCATAGTAGTCACTAAGTTTTATTCTGGAGGTGGGTTAAGGGGTACAAGAGTAAATAACATCTATATGTATACAGTTATTGTCAAGTGGACATTCTCGTTTTCTTTTGGAAGTTACATTTTGCTTTATTGGGTAATGGGAGAGGTACTGCCTGGGCATTTTTAATTAAAAAAAAATTTTTTTTACACAGTGATCACCACTTATCAAGGCCCGGAAGCCACTCAGGGATAAGGGTTATTGCAAGTACATTACGTTAGTGTGGAGATTTGATGAAGTGTTTACTTAAGGGGGAGCTAAAATTATTGGATGATATTATTGTTTGTGCTATATTAGGCATAGTGGAGTCTGATATCTTGATGGAATTTTTGTTCAGCAAAGTAGCGTATTTATGGGGAGATTTGAAAGATTTTTCCAAGATTTCGAAAAATTCTTTGGGAGGGTATTTGTTTTAACATTGGAACAAAAAGGGGTGTTGAACCATATATTGTTTTCCTTCTTAATCTTTTCTTCGGGTCAAATGCACGTGGTTAGAAGGCTGGGTGGCGTTATTGTTGGTGGGGGAGGGTTGTGAAAATTATTGTCTCTGTCGTTATCCTTATTTAGATGTTCTCTTTTAGTACAGGACATATTATGGGTGATTAACGAAGGCAAACGGGCGGTATGAGGGTTGTTATGGATATAATTTATCTTTTAAATATATCAGTAATTTTGTTCAAATGTTTTTTGTTAGTGGATAGTTTAGATGTTCTTGAGGAGATAGAAAGGGTTTATAGATTTTTTGATAGACTTGGGGTCGTTAGAGGGTTTATGCACATATAAAAGTGAGAGGTTGGGATTATGTAAAGGCTGTATTATTCAGAATTAAGGTTGAGAGAAATATCCAAGAAGTTAGAAATCTTCTTATTTTGGTTCAATGGTAATAGAGAGTCCTTGAAAAAGTCATGTAATGTTTTATATTCTTATTGTATTCTCAAGGTCTTGTTCTTGTAGCTAGGAGAACATCATCCCTATAAAGGCCTCCCTGAATTTGATTGGAATATATTTTTAGTTTTTTCAAAAAGAAAAGTCCCACTATATCAGTAACTTATGTAGAGTCGGAATAACCCACTAGGATATCAAAATTATTAGGAGTATCCTTTCTGGTCCAGTAATTATTATGAAACTGAATGAGGGAGCATCTGGCCAAGAGAATCAGTTTAGTTTCTAAGCTAGTTAAGTCTGAATGCTTTTCCGCGAAAATGAGAGCTTTATTTAAAAATATTGGGGAAATGGACTTATAATTATTGTTAATATCAAAGGTGATAAAACTTAGAGCATGTTTATCTTTAAGGTTGGTGAACCAATTTATTACAGATTCGGAATTTTGCCCAAATGGCAGGTTTACCTTCTTTGTTACAGCAGCGATAATCAGATCTATGATTTTGTTACTTACTGCTCCGATGTCAAATCAGCCTAATATCATGAAAGTTAGGTTTATGATTCTTGGGAGTAAACCTCGGGGTTCCAGGTGTTAGAATTTACTCGGCGTTGCCAAGTTAAAACAATATACGTCATATATGACATTGATGATGACGTCATCATATATCTGTTATTCTTTTCAAACGTTCTCATGAACAATCAATATAAACATTTGGCGTCATCATATATGGCGTTATCTG
Organism: Euprymna scolopes; assembly: GCF_053919585.1. Taxonomy (NCBI): domain Eukaryota; kingdom Metazoa; phylum Mollusca; class Cephalopoda; order Sepiida; family Sepiolidae; genus Euprymna; species Euprymna scolopes. Next base: position 162,973,346 of record NC_136483.1, read on the forward strand.
CTATGACGTCATATATATAATTGTGAACAAATAAACAGGAATACGGCTTTATTATTATAATATATATATATACAAAGAATATATATATATATAAATATATATATATATATATATATATATATACAAAGAATAAATAAAATAAACACTTTAACAAGAGTTAAAACATTTATTTTTCAAAAAGCAAACACAAATGAAGTGGATTGCCCTTAATTCGCGGAGTTTATATATATATATATATATATATATATATATATATATATATATATATATATATATATATATATATATACTTTCACTACACCGTTGAAGACTGAAGGATCGATCGAAAATTATGTACTTATAAAAAAAGTTTTTTAATTTTTTTTTTCATAATATTATTTTGTATTCCTGCACGTCACCAATTAAAAACGAATAAAGAAAAGTTGTAAACTTTTATATTTTTCGTATTCTTTTTTATTCATACATACATATATATATATATATATATATATATATATATATATATATATATATATATATATATATATATAAGGAGAGAGAGAAAAAGAGAGGGGGAGAAAGAGATCGATAGAGAAATTTCGACTTGGCATGAGTAGTTCCACTTGGATAATCACTCCCTCTCAGCCATAAGAATAAGCATTATATTATATCCTTTGTTATTTCATGGAATCTTATGAAACCTTTGCTTAATTTTCTCTACACTTTTTCTTCATGAATACACTTTATTAGTTTTGTTAGATAAATAGCACATAGTTTGTTTATTACGAAACCTCGCTTTTGTTAGCGTAAGGTTTCTCTTTAGTGGCTCCTAACAAAATGTTTATGGGGACAATAAGTTACCCAAGCGAGTAGAATAGAATTTATTTTTCTACTTAGTCACCGCTTTTCTCGGTGTATATTTTCCAGGAATTCAGTCACGCATCTCCACTTCTGAAGCACGTCCGTGACAGGAGTTGTTTTTTTAGAGTCTTACGCCGCCAATATCTCCAATAGAGTAATAAAATTTTCAGGTCAACAATGCATAAATTTAGTAATCATAAAAATGCAAGTTGGAATCTCCTCTGATCAATTCGGGCGGAATAAATTATAGGAGGCATTACTTTTTGACCGCCATTTGTATATATAAGGTATTCTTTAGTGTCTGGACACTTTAAAATAACTTTAGAAACATATGCTTCTTAAAAATTAAAAAAAAAAACAATAAAAAATAATCTCTCCTATTTATTTACAGCCCGTTTCTCGTTGCTAGTCTTTCCCTGCTCTTTTGTCACGTCTATGCAAGCTGTTCGACGTGCTTTAATCTCTTGTTCCTACTGGTGAGACATTCACAGCAAGAAATCGTCCTGGTGTGACAATGGAAAAGAACCGCTTTCTTTTTTCTGTGTGTCCTACACCAAACGGAATTTCCATGTAAAGAGTATCCTTCCAATATATCTCTTCCTTTGAAACACAATACCACAACACTGCTTCCCTGTAGGTTAGAACATAGCCGTCTTTAAAATCAGCACCGCTAATAATAAAACTTTGTTCATTACTTTATTTAAATCCTTTTATAATATTCTTTATCTTTCAACTTATAACCCATTAATCATATTTACCCATATCATTATATTTATTGGGAATAGCTTTAGACAAGTCAAGACGCCACTTGATGTAAGCTGCTAAATATATCACTTCAAGATGAAGAACTAGCGACCGATAAGTGTTAGATAAATAGATTCCGATCCAGAAAACAGCATTTTTTCCTCCTTTGTCAGAAACATCGCTTTTGGAATGTGAGGACAAAAATAAGGAAAACGAGATTTACGATGCAACGGAAAATAAGCTCCTCCCATAAAAAAACAACAAGACAGAGAAGCCAATTCATGATAGAACGTATGTTAATTGGCATTCATTCGTTGCCTTAGTAAATATATTTTTCGAATAAATTTTTGTTAAATCTCATGTAACAAATTAATTGAAGAATGTGTGTGTGTGTGTCTGTGTCTGCGTCTGTGTGTATGCGTGTGTGTGTGTATTTGGGCAGCATTTTTTCTTTTATGCGTAATTCGTTAAATTTGTTTTCTTATTTTGAATGCCAATGGTCGGGTAATTTGGGTGGGGGACGCCAGTTCGCCAGATTTCAATCCGCCATTTTGGTTCGCCAAAAAGTACGCCAGGGCGCCAAATTTGATTTCGCCATAAAAACAAATTTCTTCAATAAAAAATTATTTTTACATTTTTATCAAGCGATTAAACGTACACATGAAACACCTAGTTTATTACATTAAAAAAAAACAACAACAACGGTCGATTTTTTGCTTCTAAAATAAAATTAACTTTTTTGATAAATCTCTCCGTGGCATACTAATGAATAAAAATGAATGCTATTTATTTTTACAAGAATCTTTATACATTTATCTAACCAATGAACATAAAATTACGTATGAAAAACCACGTTTATTATTTTTACAAATCCAACTTATATTGTAATACACCTCAGAAAACACGATTCTCCATTTTTAGGCGATTATATGTAAACAGCTTGAAAATGTAGTAGTAAAAATATAATAAAACACCAAACAATAAGTTTCCTTTATAAATATAACGCAAAATGATCACACCTTATTGATCAGACTATTATTATTATTATTATTATTATTATTATTATTATTATTATTATTATTATTATTATTTATTGCATCTCGTTTTTGTTTTATTTTTTACAGCAAAGCAAATACATTTAATAACCCACCAAATTTTTATCATTAAAATAAAATTTAAACTTCATTCATAGAAGGAAGGCACATAATAGTTAACAAAGCCCAGGCCCCCCCCATGTAAAAATGTTATTATAAATAGTAACATTATTATTTAGAAATCCGTTCGTAACAATGGGAGGGGGCGTTGTTAATATTTTGTTTTTACATCGTTTTCTCATTTTGCTTACCAATCAGCAACTATTTTCAACTGTTTATGAAAACTTCCAAGTAGCATGTTGTACACTAACAACGAACTGATACAATCTGGCTTTGTTTTAAAATAAAAATAAATATTTTAGTGTCTTACAATTTTCAATCAATTACAAGAAAAACGTTTCGGGAAAAAATACATGCGGAAATTTCCCGGGGGGGGGGAGTATGTAATAATTGAAAAAATTACAAAAAAACTAATCTCTAATTTAATATTTATAAATTTTAAAAGGATCGGAATCGGATTCTGTTTCATATCGGAATCAGAAATTTAGAACGGAATCGGTAATTGGATCGGAATCGGGAAACATTTTGGAATCGTCCCATCACTAATATATATATTTTTATATTGACCCGGTTATATAAAAATGAACGATGAGGTTGCGTTTGAATACGCCTCCTATATCACTTTTGATCCTGGGCAATTCCGAACAAAACATATTAATGTTATTCTTCTCGGGCAATCCAAATTTTTAACATACCGCATAGATTTTCTTGTACAAAATTATATAACAAAACACAATGACATTTTATTGCAAATACCCTTCTTTAAAAAACATAGAGCACTTCTGCAGCTCAGGAACATGAAACGAATGTGTGTATTTTAGTTTCAAGAACGGCCGATAGAGATCGTTTTTCAGCCAAAGAACAGGGGTTGGTAACTCGTACTTTTCGAAAAGTTTGTGTAAACTTTTCTCCGATTTTTATGCAATCTTACCGTAAAGAAAATCTAAAAACAATCTATAAATGTTTCATGTTTTAAACATATTTATATTTTATTTTCAGTTATGAATCACTCATTGAAAAGAAATAATATTAAAACATTAAAATTATATTTCGATACATTTTTATTCTTTAAAATGGTATTTGGCATTTATGCATCCTTTGAACCAGACGTAACTCAGCGTTCGGCTCGGCTTTCCCCGGAACATGGCGTCAACAACTCGGGTTTAGCTGCTGTCTGACATAACATGGCAATTAACAGATCACAATCCTGCGCGCTGAGTTTCAACTCGACGCGCGTGGGGGCGCTCGAGCAGCAGACGAGAATTTGGATACCAATTGTAAAAAACCAAAACAACATTTCTTACATGTAAGTCAGTACAGCTTAGTAAAAAGAGAAAGCATTGCCGACGACTATGGCTAGAGATATGGGAATGTTAAATGTCGGCGTTGGACAGCAAAATTAATGCTGAAAATCCTGTGCATTATCAAACTGATATCCCTGTGTGCGTTCGAGATGGCAAAAAATAAAAACCTCCGGTGCGAATGTGGGTTGGGATTGGTGCACAGCGATTTGTTTGTTTCCGCATTAAATAAACGAACATCTTCCTCCTTTTTTCTCTGACAGCGGCGTCAACAAATACTACGAAAGCCTTCACCCTTTCCTTCTCATAGCAGCACAAGCCGTTCGCTCAACGACAGCAATAAACATTAATTTTAATTTAACTAAACTTGATGCTACTGGACATTTCTATGTTTTATTCTCCGAACTTTTTTTTTTCAGCAAGGACGATTCTAATTAACTCCAGTCAGAACTTTTCGGAATTTTCTTATTCTCAAAGGGATTTTTCATTCAATACGTTTAATCAATAAATATTTAATTTAATCTCCTGACTGTGTTTCTTGCTACCACACGCTATTTTTTTTTATTGTGACGGTCGTTATCAGGTATTAAGATACAGTACTTCTTAACAGACAATATTACACTGGTGTCAATCGAGTATACAAATACTGGTAATAAATGTCACAATAAAGATTGGAGCTCGGACGATCACACACACACACACACACACACACACACACACACACACACACACACACACACATATATATATATATATATATATATATATATATATATATATATATATAGGAGAGAGATATTATGCGTAATTCCTTTTTTATTACATTTTCACCCCAAACAAGGCACATTGACACTTTGATGTAGGGGCTACTATTAGGGACACAGGCTACAGGGGTAATAGGTGGGGAGTTGGGCAGCAAGATGTCGGTTCACGTTACACTTGAACTTCTGCGTGTCATTACAGTTAGGGAGGCTGGAACCTGGTAGGGAGTTCCAAAGTCTAGCGGTTCTGGAGAAGAAACTACTGGAGTTGAAGGCTCTCTTACATCTAGGGATCTCTACTGTGAAGGGGTGGGATTGTACTGCTTGTCGGGTTTGTCAGGGGTATTTACGTAGAGGGGGTACAAGTGCTTGCAGCTCGTCGGAACATTCACCGTTAAAGTACTTGTAGAACAGGCAGAGGGATGCTACATTGCGTCGATGGGACAGAGGCTGAAGCTTGGATGATGGTTCAGGACCTATTAGGTTGGCGACTCTCTTTTGAACCTTGTCTAGGAGTGAGAGACTAGTAGCAGATGTACCGGCCGAAATATGACAACAATACTCCATACATGGACGAATGGTGGCCTTATAGAGGTACAGGATACTTTCAGGCGTCAGTAGCTTTCTAGCACGGTAGAGAGAACCTACCTTTTTCGCAGCGGTCTTGGCAATGCTCTCAATGTAATTGTTCCAACTCATGTTTCCTGTGAACGTTAGGTCGAGGAGTTTAAAATATGTGCTTTCAGATAAAGAGTCTTTGGCCATTGCTATTGGTGGTAGAGAAGGTTTCTTGTAGTTATTGAGGAAACAAGTTTAGTCTTGGCAGCATTGAATGTGACCATCCATTTTTGTCCCCATTCCACTACAGATTGGAGGTCGACCTCTAGTGTTTTTGCCATTTCTTTAGATATGTATTCATTTTTTTTTTTCTGTTGTGTCTGTTATAGAGCGTGGTGTCATTAGCATATATACCCATCTCACAGACAATTTTGTCAGGGAGATCATTTATGAATATTAGGAATAATAGAGGTCCAAGGATAGACCCCTGAGGCACTCCCGCATTTATATCATATTGTTTAGATGTACGGCTATCGAGGACAACCTGGATTTTTCTCTTATCTAAGAAGGATTTAATTATATCAAATATTCTTCCAGTGATACCATATGATCTGATTTTCCTGAGAAGACCTTAAATTGAATAGACGTTTTTAGTCAATTAATTTTACATTGGATTCTTTCCATTTTTTCCTACTGTAGTCTTTGTTAGTAAGTCTTTCCTATTGTAGTCAGGTGGAAGCTGGCTGATATAATAACCATAACTTTGATTTGTCCAAATACTTTCAGATCCTTCTGGATTCATCCTCAGGGATTAATTAAACTGGTTGGATTTTTACTATTTATATTTTTTATGCTTAATTTTCATTGGTTAATAAATTATTATTTTTTTTATAAACACTTCAAAGGGTTATTAGTAATGTTTGTTTTGTTTATGTTAGTTTTTTTATTTAGTTTTTTTTTTATTAAGATAGCTTTGAGTATTTCAAGTTTACGTTTATTGTTATATTGTATAAGAATGTTAGTTGACACCTCACACAAAGTTAACACCTTATACAGTCTAACATCGCAAGTGCATATTATTTAATTATTGGAATTCTGTTTGAAAGAAATAATTTGCATATTTTATTCATTTGCAGACAACTATCCGCATCTTTTAGTTGTTGTCTCACGACGTTTCGGTCAACTATTCCTCTGGTCTCCGTCAGGTTGTGAACCCCGATTGGATAAGAATGCTGAATCTTCAACTGTATCTTCAGTAATTACTGCCTTCCATAGTTGTTTTTAGCCAACTAATCCCCTGACCGGCTTTGGATAGGATCGAAACCGCTATCCAGACAATGCTTACCTTGAACTGTAGAGATTCAACATCTCTATCCACTGCGCTAACGAGGGGCGATCAAAATTGGATTTTTTTGGTCTTATAAATCCAAGTTATTTTTTGTTTTGTTTTGTTATCTAATCTTCAATTTCTTGGTTTGTGCCAGGTGGTATATAAAATAAATATTAAATAATATTGCGTATATAGGTTGAGAAGTGTTCTCACACACTTACAATCTCACCAACAGACTGGCAGTTAAGAGATGCAGTCTAAAGCACTCATAAATAATGACTTATTTCTTTCTTGGAAGAATTTCCCTGTTGGGCGAATTGGTTATACGCTGACCAATATGCTTGCAGGGCGTATATACTTCATAAGCTTCAGGAAGGACTATTTCAGACCCTTTCGAAATGACGGTCAATCACCGGGGAGATTCCTTAAGCAATGAGAAAAGGCGCCTTCTTTCTTTCTCTTGTCCCCGTTTATTGGATGCTCAAGAATCGACTATCTTTACATGCAAACTATCACCCCCCCCCAACGTTCTAACGTTTCTATTCCTCGCTCGGACACTGTCTAATTTTCTCAACCTATACCAAATGGCACAGGTGATTAAATGAACCTTTACGTTGTTGTTATAAAAAGGGGGAATGACATAAAAAAAACTGCTTTGTAATGAGATATCTGGTATCATACCCGTCCTCCAAAATGACAGGTGTCAGTGATTAATTACCCGCAATGAAAGCTCACAATTTGCGTTTCAACAGTAAATAACATTCCGGTAGAATTTTTTTCATTTCTCGTAGATCAACCTAACCTCGTGTGTCTAAGTGGAAGCGTTTAATCTGTTTAATATTTAAAAACTGACAATTTTTGTTTCATACGTGTTAAAAAAAAAGAAAAGAAAAAAGGAAACGCGTAGCCTGTGATCATCGCGATTAAATAATGTTTATGTAAAAAAATAGAAAGAGAAAAATTAGCAAGTTATTGGTCTCTCGGTGTCTCTCGCTTTCCCTTTCTTTGCATCTTAATTTGTTTCTGCTGTTCTATTTTCTTTTGTTCTCAGCTAGTAATATTGACTCAAAAGTCATCAAAGATCTCTTCTTGAAAACAACTTGTGGTGTTCCCTGGAAGCTGAGTGACAACAAGCCTCCCTAGATTTTCAGTACCCTCCACCTCTTTCGATAGCATTTGCAAATGAATTTGCGTTACCGCAGCAACAGGTTACCATTGATTACTTGCTGGCAGCGGCCATTGGTCTCCATTGGAATCCGAGTGGCAATAAGCCTCCCCAAGGTCCCAGTTCTCTTTGCGCTTATCCAGCGCAGGTCTAGGCGGCGCTCTCTCCTCGGTCTTTCCATCCTCCTTGACTCTTCTCTACTATTTGGCATCACTCTTTGAAGGTGGGCGGTGATTGGGCGATGGGTGGGGATGGGGGAGGTGCTAGAAAACTTCTAAATATGCAGCTTCAATGTTCTTGGTTCCATGTAACGCTTCTTCGTGTTTTGCCGCTGTAGCAGTTTGTCTGGCCAATGCGTGTGTCTCGGGTGTATTAGTCTCCGTATTCAAGGGTTTCCCTAAATATTTCAGTAGTTTTCATTATTGTTATTCGTTGTATCTTTCCAGACATTCCTCTGATTCCAATTTCTCTCGTTCATTTTCAAAGTTTTTCGGAATTGTTCCTAGTGCTCTTACTATTATAGGTATTATTTTGATTTTCTTCATCATCCATATCCCTTTCAGCTCTCTGGCTCGCTCTGTGTATTTGCTCCGTTTCTCATTTTCTTTTATATTCACCCTGTGCTGTTGTTGTTGTTGTTGTTGTTATTATTATTATTATTATTATTATTATTATTATTATTATTATTATTTTATCGCTAACCGTTCTTTTGAAAATAATTTTTGGTATTTCATGCCTGCTTTTGATTGGTTGTTTATTGGTTCCGGTAAATTACGGATCGTCTTCAATAAACACACATTGTTAGCGAACCATGAAATGTTTGTCATTTTTCGTCGTTGGCATATCCTTCATTACTGAAGATTTCGCAATTACACTGTCCAACAGTTTTATATTAATTTTTAATCATATTTAATTAATATTAATTCCGTGGTTCTGGTATTATTTAATCTGCTTTTAAAATGATCAACTGTGCAGCATCCGAATTTAACAACGGATAATCTTGATCCGTTGTCAAATTTCCAAGAACATTCCTATCCATGTTCATCACATAAAGCTATGATTGGTGCTACCAGATCAGGCTGTCTGGAGATATCGGCTTCCTGGTTTAAAATGCACCAAACATGGAAATTATTATATTTTTCCTTTCTCTTTACAAAATGTAATCATGTTTTGCAAAGTCAAAAACAAAAACAACAATTTCCGTATACAAATCAAACAAATCAAACACAATAAATAAATATTTGATGATATCAAGAACTTTTAAGCATAAAACACCGTCAGAATAAAATGACTGGATCCGGTATTAAATCACTTGGAAATTGTTGATATGCCGTAAAACAAAACAACCAAACCAAAGATCACGAATAAATATTTCAAGATATAAAAAAAAAACTTGAAACATAAAAGCCTTAACCAAATGACCGGATTCGGCATTAAATAATCTGAAGGGATTGATATACCGTAAAAACAAAACAATCAAAATGAAGCAAACTATAGATACATGACTCATATTACCTCAGTAAATTGTATCCATTATGTTTGGTTGTAAATTAATTTATACTTTCTGTGTTTGTTTCTGATCCGAGAATTGTACTATCCTTAGCTATTCTTGAATAGTTCACAACTTTGACATTTTCGCCAGGAAAGTGTAAATGAATAGAATTGATTTTGCTATATGTATGCGTTACAAACCAATTGTAAAATTTGCCCAATTCATGAAGTGGACTGGTCATTTGTCCTATTAATAAAGTGGACTGGTCATTTGTCCATTTCGTGAAGTGGACCGGTCATTTGCCCATTTTATAAAGTGAACTGGTCATTTACCCATTTCATGAAGTGGACCGGTCATTTGCCCATTTAATGAAGTGGACCGGTCATTTGCCCATTTCATGAAGTGGACCGGTTATTTGCCCATTTCATGAAGTGGACCGGTCATTTGCCCATTTCATGAAGTGGACCGGTTATTAACCCATTTCATGAAGTGGACTGGTCATTTGCCCATTTTGTGTAGTAGACCGGTTATTTGCCCATTTCATGAAGTGAACCGGTCATTTGCTCATTTCATGCTGTGGACCAATAATTTGCCCCTTTCGTGAAGTGAACCGGCCATTTGCACATTTCGTGAAGTGGACCGGTCATTTGTCCATATCATGAAGTGGACCGGTCATTTGCCCATTACATGAAGTGGACCGGCCATTTGCCCATTTCATGAAATGGACCGGTCATTAGCCCATTTCATGAAGTGGTTTGCTCATTTCATGGAATTGTCAGTTTGGCGTATGAATCTCAGAAATTTATACATAACTACATGACTCTTATAATTCTTTCTAAACTCTTTGCAGTACCCTGCAAGCTTTAGCCATCGGTGAACATATTAAGAATTGTGCTTTCTTGTGGTTTGCTAAATATGAAAAGATTGCAATTACGGTTTTAAAGAAAGGAAAAATTGAAAAAAAAAAACCACTCAAAAGAGAAGATTATCACATTACTTCTTTTAATGGAAAAAGAAAAGGTTAAAAAGAACAATGGAAAATATGTAGTAACTAAAGAATCGATCAAAGAAATTATCCAAGAATCGCATTTCAATACTGACCATGGTGGTGTGAGGAAAACTTATTTGAAGATTAGTGAACTACACGATGATATTCCGTGATTTATTGTTTCACAATACATAATCCAATGTGAACGATGTGTTGAAAAATTCCGCAGAAAAGAAACTGCGGCAGGAATTATCAGACCTCTGTCTGCAAGTGATCTAGATGAAAAAGGCCAAGTTGAAGTTAACTAAAGCTCAGTAATAATGATATGAAACTAAAACTCATAGCATGGATTATCATTTCATAAAATCAGCAAATGACCAAAGGACCACTTCATGAAATGGGCAATTTGAGAATAAGGCCGTAATATATATATTCTATACTAAGGAAAGTAATCAATTTGAAAGGTAGTTCAAGTAAACTACAAATTCTGTTGCTTTGACAGGATATAAAACCAGTTTCAAAATCTAGTGGACGACGCCCTTTTCTCATACCTAATTCCTCTTTCTCACAGAAGAGACGTTGTGAGTCTATCTCGGCTCTATTGTTATTTTCATGACAGGTGATAAATTGAGCTTTTATATATGTCTCCCCCCCTGTAGAATATCCGCAGCTGATCCTCATCTAACTGCAATAACTGTCAACAACTTTCCGTATTCTCTATCTCTGCTCATAGATTTTTCATATAGTTTTATGCAAAGTTTATTTCCTAGAACTACATGTCTGTGGAACACAATACCGAGGAGCTCATTCCCAGCTGAGTATAACATGGTTGTTTTCACATCTAATGTTAGTAAGTTTTTCATCCTCTTAAATCATCAAACTCTACCTCACTTCCAACATTACTGACAATCACGGTGTTGTCTTACTGGCTACCTGACACTCATTAATCTTTAGCCTTAAGTGAGCTTTGGGAATTGATAAGATGTAGGAGCCCTAGTAAAATCAAGTTGTCTATTAGTGCTATGTACTATTAAATCGGTAAGTGTGAAAGGAAGTTTTGGTTTACAATTTACCATATTAAAACACAATAATTATTGTTCCTTTTGCCATATAAAAATACAATAATGATTGATCTTTTTTACAATATAAAAACAAAATAATGATTGCTCATTTTTCCATAAAAACACAATAATGGTCGCTCTTTTTAACACATTAAAGTACAATAATGATTGCTCTATTGGGCATATTAAAACACAATAATGATTGCTTTTTTTGCCATATTGAAACCCAATAATGATTGCTCTTTTTGCCATATTAAAACCAAAGAATTATTGCACTTATTGCCATATTAAACCCCAAGAATGATTGCTCCTTTTACCATATAAAACACAATAATAATTGCTCTTTTTGGCATATTAAAACACAATAATGATTGTTCTTTTTGCGATATTAAAACACAATAATAATTGCTCTTTTGGGCATTTATTAACACACAATCATGATCTCTCTTTTTTGCGATATTAAAACACATTACTAGTTGCTCCTTTTTGCCATATTAAACCCCAAAAATGATTGCTCTTTTTACAATATAAAAAACACATTAATGATTGCTCTTTTAGGAATATTAAAACACATTAATGATTGCACGTTTTGCCATATGAAAGCATAATAATATTGTTCTTTTGACAATATTAAAACACAATAATGATTGCTTTTTTCCATATAAAAACACAATAATGATTGCTTTTTGCCATATAAAAACACAATAATGATTGTTCATTTTGCTATATTAAAACACATTAATGGTTGCTCTTTTTGCCATATTAAAATACAATAATGGTTGCAGCTTGTGCCATATAAAACACAATTATGAGTGCGTTTTTGCCATATTTAAACGCAATACTGATTTCTCTTTTAAGCATATTAAAACACAATACTGATTTATCTTTTAAGCATATTAAAACGCAACAACAGTTTCTTATTTTACCATATTAAAACGTAATAATGATTGTTCTTTTTCCTATATAAAGACACAATAATGATTGCTTTTTTGCTATATTAAAACACATAAATGATTGTGCATTTTACCATATAAAACACAATAATGATTGCTCTTTTTGGCATATTACAACACAATAATGATTGTTCTTCTTGCTATGTTAAAATAAAATAATGATTGCTCACTTGGCATATTAAAACACAGTAATAGTTGCTCTTTTTGCCATATTAAAACACAACAACGATTTCTAAGTTTTCCATACTAAAACACAATAATGGTTGCTACTTTCGCCATATTAAAACCTAATAATAATTGCTGTTTTTGGCATATCGAAACACAATAATGATTGCTATTTTGCCATATTAAAGCACAATAATGATTGCTGTTTTGGCATATTAAAACATGATATTGCTTTTTTCCATGTTAAAATACATTAATGATTAATCTTTTTACCATATTAAAACACAATAATGACGGCTCTGTTTGCCATGTTAAAACATTAATGATTGATTATTTTACCATATTAAAACGCAATAATGATTGATCTTTTTGCCAGAGTAAAGCACAATAATGATAGCTCTTTTTGTTATATTAAAACAATAATAATTGCCATTTTTTTCATATTAAAACGCAATAATGATTGCTCTTTTTGCCATATTGAAACACAATAATCATTGCTTATTTGGCCATATAAAAACAAAGTAAGGATTATTATTTTCTCCATATTAAAACAATAATGAGCGCTTTTTTGTTATATTATAATACAATAATGATTGCTCCTTTTGCCATATTAAAAAAATTATGATTGCTGATATTTTGCATATTAAACCACAATAATGATGGCTCTTTTGCCATATTAAAACACAATAATGGTTGCCCCTTGTGCCATATAAAACACAATGATGAGCGTTCTCTTGTGCCATATTAAAACACAATAATTGTTGCTCTTTTTGCCATATTAAAACACAATAATTGTTGCTCTTTTTGCCATATTAAAACAGTAGGATTTATCATTTTACAATATTAAAACACAAAAATGATTGCTCTTTTGACCATAATTGACACAATAATGATTGCTCTTTTTGTAATATTAAAACAGTAATGATTGTGCATTTTTGCCATATATAACAAAATAATGATTCCTCTTTTTGGCATTTTAAAACACAACATTGATTGCTCTTCTTGCAATGGTAAAAAAAAAAAAAATGATTGCTCTTTTTACATTATTAAAACACAATAATGATTGCTAGTTTTGCGATATAAAAACGCATTAATTGTTGTTCTGTTGGACATATAAATACACTATAATGATTGCTCTTTTCCCCATATCAAAATGCGTTAATAATTGCTGATTTTGCCATTATAAAAATACAATAATGAGTGATCGTTTTGTCATATTCAAATACAATAATGATTGCTTCTTTTTCCAAATTAAAACAAAATATTGGTTGCTTCTCTTACCATATAAAGACGCTATAATAATTGCTCTTTTTGCCATATTAAACCCCAATAATGATTGTTCCTTTTGTCATATTAAAACACAATAATGATTGCTCTTATTGCCATGTAAAAATACAAGAATGATTGATCTTTTTGACATATTTAAGTCTTATAATCATTGCTCTTTTTAGCCATCTTGAAAACCAATAATTATTGCTCTTTTTGCCATGTTAAAATACAATAATGATTGACACTTTTGCGATATTAAAACGAAATAATGATTGCTTTTTTGCGTATTAAAACACAATGATCATTGCTCTTTTGGCCATATTGAAACCCAATAATGATTGCTCTTTCTGAATTATTAAAATACAGTAATTATAGCTCTGTTTGATATGTTTAAATTCAATGATTGATCCTTTTTGCGATATTAAAAAACGATAATGATTGCGTTTTTAAAATATTAAAACATAATAATAATAATAATTGCTTTTTGCCATATTAAAACACAATAATGATTGCCCTTTTTGCCTTGTTAAAATACAATAATACTTGATCCTTTTTGAGATATTAAAACAGGATAATGATTGCTCTTTTTACAATATTTAAACATAATAATGATAGCTCGTTTTGCCATATTAAAACACAATAATGATATATTACCAAGATAAGTATATAGTCCAGACGTTGCTCCCTGTGACGTTTGCATATTACCTACGCTCAAGAAATACCTTAGAGGATGTTGTAATGAGACAAGCCAGGAGATAAAAGAGGCTGTGACAGTGTCATTGACATGATCACACGTGATGACTTCCATGGGGCTTCCAGAAATTGTTGGAACGGTATAACAAGTGCACTGCAGCCGGAGGAGAATACTTTGAAGTGGACTTAAGTTTTATGTGTGTACTATCAATAAAAGTGACGATATGAAAAAAGTCTGGAAATTTATTAACGGCACTTCGTACACTGCTCCAGGAAAATTCTGTGAACGAAGTTCTTGTTTACTATACAAAACTGACTTTTGTACTAAATACTTTTGTACTAAGTACTTTTGTACTAAATATTTTTGTACTAAGTACTTTTGTACTAAATAATTTGGTACTAAATATTTTTTGTACGAAATACTTTTGTACAAAATACTTTTGTACTAAATACTTTTGTACCAAATACTTTAGTATTAAATACTTTTGTACCAAATACTTTTGTACTAAATACTTTTGTACAAAATACTTTTGTACTAAATACTTTTGTACAAAATACTTCTGTGCCAAATAACTTTGTACTAAATACTTTTGTACTAAATACTTTTGTACCAAATACTTTTGTACTAAATACTTTTGTACTTAATAGTTTTGTACCAAATACTTTTGTACTAAATACTTTTGTACCAAATAGCTTTGTACTAAATACTTTTGTACTAAATACTTTTTTACTAAATACTTTTGTACTAAATCCTTATGTACTAAATACCTTGTACCAAATACTTTTGTACTAAATACTTTTGTACTAAATACTTTTGTACCAAATACTTTTGTACTAAATACTTTTGTACTAAATACTTTTGTACCAAATACTTTTGTACTAAATACTTTTGTACTAAATACTTTTGTACCAAATATTTTGTACCAAATAGCTTTGTACTAAA
This sequence comes from Euprymna scolopes, assembly GCF_053919585.1. NCBI lineage: Eukaryota > Metazoa > Mollusca > Cephalopoda > Sepiida > Sepiolidae > Euprymna > Euprymna scolopes. The sequence continues at coordinate 162,988,763 of NC_136483.1, forward strand.
TACTTTTGTACAAAATACTTTTGTACTAAATCCTTTTGTACGAAATACTTTTGTACTAAATCCTTTTGTACTAAATCCTTTTGTACCAAATATTTTAGTACTAAATACTTTAGTACTAAATACTTTTGTACCAAATACTTTTGTACTAAATACTTTTGTACAAAATACTTTTGTACTAAATACTTTTGTACAAAATACTTTTGTACTAAATACTTTTGTACCAAATACTTTTGTACTAAATACTTTAGTACAAAATACATTTGTACTAAATACTTTTGTACTAAATACTTTTGTACCAAATATTTTGTACCAAATAGCTTTGTACTAAATACTTTTGTACAAAATACTTTTGTACTAAATACTTTTGTACAAAATACTTTTGTACTAAATACTTTTGTACAAAATACTTTTGTACTAAATACTTTTGTACAAAATACTTTTGTACAAAATACTTTTGTACCAAATACTTTTGTACTAAATCCTTTTGTACTAAATACTTTTATACTAAATACTTTTGTACTAAATACTATTGTACCAAATACTTTTGTACTAAATCCTTTTGTACAAAATACTTTTGTACAAAATACTTTTGTACCAAATACTTTTGTACTAAATACTTTTGTACTAAATACTTTTGTACAAAATACTTTTGTACTAAATACTTTTGTACAAAATACTTTTTTACTAAATACTTTTGTATCAAATACTTTTGTACTAAATACTTTTGTACTAAATCCTTTTGTACTAAATACTTTTGTACCGAATACTTTTGTACTAAATCCTTTTGTACTAAATACTTTTGTACTAAATACTTTTGTACCAAATACTTTTGTACCAAGTAGCTTTGTACTAAATACTTTTGTACTAAATCCTTTTGTACTAAATCCTTTTGTACGAAATGCATTTGTACAAAATACTTTTCTACTAAATACTTTTGTACCAAATACTTTTGTACTAAATACTTTTGTACAAAATACTTTTGTACAAAATACTTTTGTACAAAATACTTTTGTACTAAATACTTTTGTACAAAATACTTTTGTACCAAATAACTTTGTACTTAATAATTTTGTACAAAATACTTTTGTACTAAATACTTTTGTACCAAATACTTTTGTACAAAATACTTTTGTACCAAATACTTTTGTACTAAATACTTTTGTACAAAATACTTTTGTACTAAATAGCTTTTTACTAAATACTTTTGTACTAAAATCTTTTGTACCAAATACTTTTGTACTAAATACTTTTGTACAAAACACTTGTGTACTAAATACTTTTATACTAAATACTTTTGTACAAAATACTTTTGTACTAAATACTGTTGTACTAAATCCTTTTGTACTAAATACGTCTGTACTAAATACTATTGTAATAAATACTTTTGTACCAAATAGCTTTGTACTAAATAGTTTTGTACTAAATACTTTTGTAATAAATCCTTCTTTTACCAAATACTTTTGTACTAAATACTTTTGTACTAAATACTTTTTTACTAAATACTTTTGCCCAAATACTTTTGTACAGAATAATTTTGTACTAAATACTTTTGTACAAAATACTTTTGTACTAAATACTCTGGTACCAAATATTTGTGTACTAAATATTTTTGTACTAAATACTTTTGTATTAAATACTTTTGTGCAAAATACTTTTGTACTAACTACTTTTGTACTTAATACTTTTGTACCAAATACTTTTGTACTAAATACTTTTGTACTAAATACTTTTTTACTAAATACTTTTGTATCAAATACTTTTGTACTTAATACTTTTGTACTAAATCCTTTTGTACTAAATCCTTTTGTACCAAATACTTTTGTACTAAATACTTTTGTACAAAATACTTTTATACCAAATACTTTTGTACCAAATAGCTTTGTACTAAATACTTGTGTACTAAATACTTTTGTACTAAATCCTTTTGTACGAAATACTTCTGTACAAAATATTTTTGTACTAAATACTTTTGTACCAAATACTTTTGTACTAAATATTTTTGTACCAAATGCTTTTGTACAAAATACTTTTGTACAAAATACTTTTGTACAAAATACTTTTGTACTAAATAACTTTGTACTAAATACTTTTGTACACAATCCTTTTGTACTAAATACTTCTGTACTATATACTATTGTAATAAATACTTTTGTACCAAATAGCTTTTTACTAAATATTTTTGTACTAAATACTTTTGTAATAAATCCTTTTGTACCAAATACTTTTGTACTAAATACTTTTGTACAAAATACTTTTGTACTTAATACTTTTGTACAAAATACTTTTGTACCAAATAGCTTTGTACTAAATACTTTTGTACTAAATACTTTTTTACTAAATACTTTTGTCCAAATACTTTTGTACAGAAAACTTTTGTATTAAATACTTTTGTACAAAATACTTTTGTACTAAATACTCTGGTACCAAATATTTTTGTACTAAATATTTTTGTACTAAATACTTTTGTACTAAATACTTTTGTACAAAATACTTTTGTACAAAATACTTTTGTACTAAATACTCTTGTACCAAACATTTTTTTATAAATACTTTTGTACTAAATACTTTTGTAATAAATACTTTTGTACTAAATACTTTTGTACTAAATACTTTTGTACTAAATACTTTTGTACTTTATTCACATACAACAAATACAACAAATTTCTTTCTTTAAAACTTATCACACAGGTTATATATATTATACATATTATATATCTACCTTAATGTAATATTCTTATCACATCTGGTGCATCTATTGCAAGTTTTTTCACTCATAAACAGCGTCCAAAAAAGTCTATAATCTAATAGATCCCACACTGTCCACCAAATTCCAGATTCTGTCTCATCACGCTAACCCTGTGGTTGTTTAACAATTTCTTTAATTGAATTTACTCTGTTGAACTTGCTGCTCTAGTACCCATCCCCTCACTCGACTTAAATATAGCCGACTAGCAAGATAATCTGTAAAATCCTACCTCTTCAGTTGAAGTGACCTAAGATAACGGTGTATTTTCCACTCTAATTACTTTTTTCTTCGAACTAATTTGGAATTTCATTTTTTAACTACATCAACATGCCAAAAAAAAATTAAATGTAATTTGAATAAACATCCATCTTTCTACACAAGATACGAAAAAGAATTTTTACTTTTGGTGTTAACTGAAAATAATTTTCGCTTCACTAATCTGATGATCCCAGATAGGGAGCGACATGAATATACTAACATTTAATCATCCACGGACACACGTTTCGTCGTTTATGACTCGTTAGCGTACTTAACCTTATAAGATTCGAAACCAGGCGTCAGAATCCAGGGTTACGGCTTGGAATCTCGCTAGGTTTAGCCACGCTGATAAGTTGTAAACGACAAAACACATCCCTGTGGATAATTTAATTTTAAAGTATAAGTATATATATATATATATATATATATATATATATATATATATATATATATATATATATATATATATATATATACGTGTGTCTGTGGAGGGGGCTATCTGTTCTAACCTGGCTTTTCACAGGATGTCCGAAAGGAAATTTATTCGTATTTTCGCTTGAGAAAATCTAAATAGAAAAAAAAATGAAATCACTTATTGAAAAAGATAATTAAAAATATTAATAACCCAGAACGTCTCATTTTCCCGCACTTCAATTAAAGAAGAAAGTATACGCATCATTAAAGTTAATTTATGAAACAAGAAAAAAATGTATAAAAGGTGTAAAGAAATTGAGGGAAGAGAATTAAACGGAAAATAAAATTTATCGAATAAAAAGGAAGAAAAAGAAGGAAACTCACACGAATAGCAGCAAAATCCAACCTCTTCGCTGCTATTGGAACAGCGCAAATGCGCATATCTGAATGCATACGAAATTCGGTATAATGACGCCACCGTTAGGATTAAGAAAAAGATTACAAAAAAAGAGCGTGTGCAACAGACAAGAGAGTACGTTCAAGAGCACGTTCGAGAGACGTGGGTGACGTCGCAGTCGTAATGAGAAGTCACGCGTGGCTGGAGAATGAGAAAGTAAATTTAGTTGTTACAGAAAAAAAAAGAAAGAAAGAAAGAAAAGAATCGAGTTGTCCTATGTTCTTTGCGAGCTAGACTGCATACGACGTGTGGGTCTCGTATGTAAACGCGCATAACGTTACACTATGATCCCAAGATAACGAAAGGCTTTCTCTTCTGATACCTTTTTTCTTCAGCACCATTTCCGTTAGGATTTCAGGTGTTTGTCTAGAACTCCTCTTCACGAAAAAAATAAATAAATAAAATAAATAAATAAATAAAATCTGTATGATGCACGTGATGCACGGTAATAAATATCTTACGCCCAAAATAACGTAAATTAATCGAGTAGTTTCATTTTTAACCAAAGAAATAACATTTTTAGACGATTCAAAGATTGACGATCTCACGATGCTATCTTCAAAAAAACAAGGGAGATAAATCCACATCGAGATTTAGCCATTCTTAACATGGGGAGATGGAAAAGGTATATAAAAAAAAACTGAAATGTGTTTTAAAATAATTTCATTTATAAAAATAAACTGCTTGGTCAATTGAAGTGATTTGTTGCATCATGATTATGTACATCATGCAGATGTTTCTTAATTTTTGTTTTGTCATGGGCGAAGGTATAGTTTTGGGCAAGCACCGGATCTTCATTCCTGCTTTCTGTTTCTACGACTGTACCCATATGCAGAAATTTAAGTGTAATGTGCACAAACGTATTGCCCCATTGATGTATTCCGCTATAAATTTAGTCACTAGTTCCTTACGTTTCTGTTCCTTGTTGCCTTGTTTGAGGTGATAAAAATAAACATATTAGAAAGTTTTTGCGGATTTTTTTTTTTTTGATTCCAAATGATGTATTTTCAAATAAGTTTTCATTATAATACCTTTACTTTATATATCATTTTAAAGAGCGCTTTTCGCTCTATCTAATCGTTTAAATTACAATCGTGTTAAAACGATTATATCTTCTTTTCAGAACGTTGAATACAAGTGGAAAACAGCAATTTCACACAACTGAACGCACAGCACAATAAAGGTTTAATAAATTTCGTGAGGGCCACGAGGGTCTTAAAGATGATGAGCGTAGTGATCGGCCATCGAATGTTGACAGCAATCAGCTAAGAGACCTAGTCGAATCCAATCCACGCACAACAGTTCGAGAACTTGTTTCTGAATTAGACGTAACGTAACATTTCCAACCACTTGGGAGAGAATGAAAAGACAAACATCTTGTTAATGATGATGCTTATTTCGATAAATAAATTTTTGTTTGAGCCGAAATATGTGAATTTAAAAGTTAAAAACCGCAAGAACTTTCTGGTCAACCTGGTATTAAAAAAAAAGCATTCTATATAAAGATAAAAATATTAAAAAGGGACCTCTGGATGTTCCCTAAATCAGTCGAACTCTCATGAATGTCCCTCATATGCATCTTTTGGATTAACTTATTAATAGCCGTTGTCCTTGCAAACGTTTTCTGGTGTAAAAGAAGCCAGTTCTAATTTCGTTTACGACAATGCGAAAAAAAAAATATTCACCCCTAAATAGGCATATATATAATCATTGATGTGTAAGGATATACAGCGATATGGGCCAGATTTATAGTAGGAACTTTAATGTTGTCGGTATTTGCTTTTTTTTACATGGGGATCACCACTTATCCAAGCCCGGAAGCAACTCGGGGATAAGGGTTATTTTGTGCACAATAATCAATGGGATAATATCGTAGTAATAGTTAGTATTGGAGATTTGATAAAGTGTCTTACTTAAGGGGACGATTAATCAGGAATTTATTTATGTTGGACTTGAAGACATCCAAGTTGTAGTCAGGTGGGAAACAGGCGAACGGAAGAGAGTTCCACAGGCGTGCACTTCTAAGAAAGAAGCTATATTCATGGAATCTACGTTTTGAATTAGGCACAGATAAAGAGTGGGAGAAATTACTGACTGGTTTTAGCTAGACGGGTGTTTATCGTGAAGGATTGGCGAGGGGGGACCATAGATTGGAGCTCTGACGAGCACTTGCCATGGAAATAACGATAAAATAAAGACAGGCTTGCAACGTCTCTTCTGTGGGAGAGTGGTTGCAGGAAAGAGAAGAAGCCACAAAGTCTATTTTGTACTTTGTCAAGGCAGGATAGTCTTTTTTTAGAAGCTCCAGCCCAGATGTGGTAGCAGTACTTCATCTTTGAACGTACTTGGCTTTTATACAGATAGAGAATTGCATCAGTAGTGAGATATCTTCTGAAGCGGTAGAAGGATCCCACCATTTTCCCAGCGGCCCGGGCAACAGACTTGATATACGTGTTCTATTTCAAATCAGGAGTAAAGGTCAAGCCCAGGAGCTTGTCAAAACATGGAGCCTCCCCAAGACGAAAGCCATCCATTTCAATTGATGCTAGATGAGGAACAGAGCATTGATGATGTAAAGTTAGGAGCTTGGTTTTGAATGCATTAAAAGTAACCAGCTATCTCTTCCCCCACTGAACCACGCACTCAAGATCAGAGGAGAGGGAATCAAAGAGAGCTTTGTCATTTACGACCTTTGATGTGTTGCCGTAGATGGTTGTGTCATCAGCATACATGTCAATGAATGGTTTAAGTATGTGTTTTGGGAGATCATTGACGTAGATCAGGAAGAGAGTTGGGCCCAGAATGGACGCCTGAGGGACTCCAGCATTAATACTGTGGACCTCTGATTGCTGCCCATCAACCACTACTCTTATGAACCTATCAGAGAGAAATGATTTAATAATTGAGAAAACATTTCCAGTTATACCGTAGCTGGAAATCTTGTGAAGTAGGCCATTATGCCATACCTTATCGAAGGCCTTTGATATGTCAAGAGCAATTGCCCTAGAAAGGAAGTCTTTGTCGAGAGATTCATTAATCCTATGGGATATAACTGTTAGCACATCAGTTGTAGATCTAGCAGAACGGAAACCATATTGCATATCACTAAGGAGATTATTTCTGCTGAGGTGGTTGACTACTTCTTTATTTAATATGGATTCCACTAACTTACTCATGACACACAAGAGACTTATTGGTCTGTATTGAGAGGGAGATGACTTATCACCTGAGTTCTTAAATACAGGGCAGACTGACGAGATTTTCCAGGGTGTTGGAAAGCACTTCTCCTTAAGGCAACGTTTAAACAGTTTTGTAAGTTCTGGTCGAACTTTTTCAACACTATAATTGGAATGCCGTCTGGGCCAGTTACTTTACTGGAATCAAGATTCTTGATTAGTCCGGCGACCTCACGCACAGATATTTGTCTGTTGGATAGTGTGTTGTCTGTTGTAGGAGGAAATACAGGGAGTTGATGACCTTCGTCGCAGAGGATAGAGTTGGCTGCAAAGTTCTTGGCAAATAGTTTGTCCTTGTCTGATGCTGATGAGATGGCCTCAGGTCAATTGATGATGGTTGGGATAGAACGCACGCTTCTGTTCAGGATCCTGTTTGCTATTTGCAAAAAACTGGTGGGAACCAAGACGCTTCTCAGTTACCTTGGATTTGACGGACTGGGCATATCTCTCTCTTGCGTTTTTTATTACTCTTTTACAGTGGTTGCTGGCAGTCCTGAAAGCAGATTTAGTCTCAGTACATCTATTACGTTGGTGGCTATGGAAAAAGTGATTTCTGTGCGCGATGGCAGTAGCACATTCTGGGGAGAACCATGGCTGGTTTGTAGGTTTTTGTTGGAATTTTGCTTCCCTTGCACATCGGAAGTTAAGAGACTACCGAACATGCGCATTGAGATACCTGAAATAATAAATAAATGAATAGATAAATAAATAAGGTAATTTGATTTCGGTGCTGCTTGCACGCACATGTCAATCTCTTCATCTGTTTCGTTTTTGTTTTGCCTTTTTCTGTCAGCCTCACGAGCCGAGCCAACAACAGTACAGCAACCAGAGTAGACAATTAGGCGGCTAGCTGTTTTTTTCACATTACATTAAAAATCTGCAATCGGGGAAACAAGAAGCAGAAAGGGAATTCCAAAATCTGGGACAAATATAAAGTGCAAAGAAAATTTAAATGTAAATTGAATGTTATCTTTGACTCGAAAGAATACCTAACAGGGAATTGAATAATTTTGGAATCTGTGTCATGCATTTATACTGGGATGATTATGGTTCGCTTATGTTACTGAAAAACGCACTAATTAATTCAATCGAATACATATGCAGAACCTATTAATTAAAATATATACACGTCGATTACACAGAGGAAGGGAAAAACAAAACTAACAGCCTAGTCAGAAACATGTATCGATATGCAAGACCGATATAACTGACTTCTATCCATATATTATATATACCAGTAAAACCATCGATTATTTATGGAGATTGGGTATTTGTCTGCCTGAATCAGAAACTATACTATTACTATCTTTTAATGCGCAATTGTACTATCGTTTGATGCCCAATTCAGGTTGAGGAATCGTGTATTGTCTATTCTGTTGTTATGAGACTACCCTCCCAAGAATTACCCCCTCTTTCAGAGAATTATGCCCTGTTGTCATAAGACGATCATCTCAAGCATTATCGCTTCCTTGATGGTATAGTGGGTGTCGACAATATGTTGTTACAATCATTAGCATGCACAACACTTACATTATATAGACTAGTAAAATATCCAATTGGAGAGGTTGTTTTTTTTATCTCACCGTTTAATAATTTTACTTTAGGATATAAATGACAAAAAAAAAAAATCAATAATCTGAAAATCTTAACCGGAAAAAAAGTTTGTTTTTTTTTCCAGAAAAAGGCTAAACCAAAATATAATTCATTAACACCAATAATATAACAGAAGTAAAAACAAACAGGCTAGTCCGATTCAAGTATCGATATGTCAAACTGAATTCTATTTCTTTCTTACTTTGAAAATCCGACTGACTTCTTTTTATATATTATATATAGCAGTAAATACATAATGCGAAATAAAATTCATTAACACAAGTAATATAATAGAAGTAAAAATGAACAGGTTAGTCCGAATCAAGTATCGATACGTAAACAGATTTCTATTTTGGCTTGGCTTAAAAAATCCGACTGCCTTTTTTTTATATGTTATACATAGCAATAAATAAGTATGGACAATTATAATATAAACAATGGATATTCGAGCCATTTGACAATCTAAAAACAACTCAGACGGTGTCTTCATGTTAAATCTATGAAATATAAACGAGATCCTTCGAAAGCAATAAACTAAAAGTTTAATGGGATTCACTGATACGTTTTTTATGGAGATTGGCTATTAAACCAGCTGTTTATTATTCGTATCTTCTACACTTCAGTGACTTCCCAAACCTTTACAATCCTCAAGTGTACATAATCTGTTTCTTCACAATCAGCAATCTTTCTTGCATTGATAAAGTACAAAATTTACATCACAATCTAGTGAGGACGTGATGACCTTGGTTACTTTTATCCCTTTTCACATATTGCTAATCTTTCTCCGCATTTCTTTCCGTGAAATATACACGACTAAGCTTCAATCTCTCGTTCCTCCTTGTAAGACAGGCACATTTTTCTTACTACCACAACGGACCTGGTGTTACCAGATCAGACTGTTTGAAGATATCGGCTTCCTGATCTAGAATACACAAAATATTGATTTTATTGTATTTTTTCTTTTCGCTTGCAAAATTCGATCACATGCAAAGCAAACAAAAAAAAAAAAAAAAAAAAAAAAAAACAGAATACTACAACAATTTTTCTCCACAAAATAACGAAACTAAACATCATGTATAAATATTAGAAAATATAAACAATTCAATGCATAAAATCTTTCACCAAAATAGCTGAACCACAAAAAGTGTTGATATGCCTTAAAACTGAACAACCAAACGAAACACTATCAATAACTATTTGAAAACATAAACAATTTGGAGAATAAAATGCTTTACCAAAATAACTGAACTCAAAAAGTGTTGATATGCTATAAAACAAAACAACCAAACTAAACACCACGAATAAATATTCGAAGATATAAACAATTTGAAGCATAAAAAAACTTGTTTTCCAAAATTCTTGAATTCAATATTAAATAACCGGAAAAGGGTTGATATACCGTAAAACAAAGCAACCAAACATACAACGACGAATAAGAATTATTCTTTGTTCCTCTACGTATGCCTTACATCGAACTGAATTTCTATAAAAGAGTTTCTTTCAAAGACCCCCCTCACCTCTGGAACACATTTCGATATGACTGCTTCCATATGGACTGAAACCTGTCATCGTCATATCCAATGATACATGTCACAAACCATTCTCATATGTAATGACTAAGGCTATGACAACAGAATATTCGTATTATTGTTTAGACTCTTGAGTATATATCGACACAGTTAAACAGTTAATCAACCAAGAACCACATCACTCTTTATAAAAGCATATATGATATCAACGGATATACACTCGAGAGTCAAAACAATGAAAAGAATATGCTGTTGTCATATCCCTAGTAATGACTGATGAATCTCTATCCCACGTGACAGTTCTTGATAAGGTGCAGAAATCCGTAATTTGAGTAGTCATATCCTGTCTTCTCCTTTACAACCTCTCTCTCACATATGTGATGTTGCTAGTCTCGGCCTTTTCTAAAAAATACTATTATTGTATGTGTTCTTCGGAATTGTCTGATCTATTAGCTGCCAAAATAAATGGTATCTGCAGAATCACTCAATACCTTCAAAGCCAGACTAGACAAACGTTGGAGGAATCACCCGCTTTGCTTTGACTACAAATCTAGAGATGATGTGTATTGAGAGACTGTAATCTCGGGTGTATAAGCCTGTGTTCCTTTTCACCGTATATTGCATTGCATTGTATTATATTGTATTATATTGCATTGTATTATATTGCATTGTATTATCTGTTACTTTTGTTTCAGCTCATTTGACTTATTTTTTTGTGTGTGTTTTTTTACATAGTAGTCACCACTTATCAAGGCCCGGAAGCCACTCGGGGATAAGGGTAATTGCGTGTACAGTTGTTATATTATAAACCCTTTTTCTAAGAATTCAAAACACAACAACCATTGGTGTAAGTAACAGTCCGTTTTTTATTTCTGTTGTTCTTGCTTATGGTAGATAGATAGATAGATAGAGAGAGAGAGAGAGAGAGAGAGAGAGAGAGAGAGAGAGAGAGAGAGAGAGAGTGGGGGAGCGACAGAGAGAATTATCGTGGCGTCCACTCGGTTGACAATCAAATCTCCAACTGCAATCTTTTTCCTTCTGTGACTTTTTCCTGTCAATCTTTTCAAAACATCCACATAACCAGATTCCTTTCTGTTACATTTTTCATAACAATAACAATGTTTGTTTATATTTGGGAGAAATATTGAAACAATTCTCGTTTAGCTTGTCAATTTCTGACATTTCATCCGCAGACGCGTGCCACATTTTAATTCATGAACATACATATATGTATATACACCTATACACATATATATACTAGCATGTCAACCCGGCTTAGACCGGGTCATTCGTGGAACACAGTAATCAATGGGATAATATCGTAGTAATCGTTAGTAATGGAGATTTGATAAAGCGTCTTACTTAAGGGTGCGGTTTATCAGGAATTCGTTTATGTTGGACTTGAAGACTTTAGTGATCTCCAGCAATTTGCTGTTTTGATGCCTCAGAATATGGCTCCCTATTGCAGTAGCTTCTTTCCAAGAATTTTAGGCTTGTGGATCCCTCTTTGTCGGAAGTTGTATCAGCCGAAGCGTTGTGAGGATAATATTCAAGATTTAAAACAGTTGTTGAAAAAATATAAATAATAAAAATTGTTCGTGTATGCTGTACTGTTACCATTGGTTTAGTGGTCTTCATCAATCCGTTCTAGAGTATTGGATTGCTTCGCATACGATGTAAGTAATCGCCGGTAATAACCTATTCTGTTATACAGTGTAATACTTCAAAGAAACATAACATTATAAATAAGTAAATCGAAACTTATCTACACTCGAAAATATATATAAAGTCGGATTATATATTTTTATAAACTATGTCGTATATTTAAACGGGGATAATAGTGGGCCGTTTGTGTCAATGAAAACTATATCAAGTAATTTAATCGAAACGAAAATGTATTAATTAAAGTTATTACGCTTGATAAATAAATATAACTATATTTTATTATTAAACATCTTTTCTGCTAGTTGCAGAATAATTATTAACATGGCTGAGTGTTCTCTAGTGATGGGGCAATTCCAATATTTTACCCTATTTCGATACCATTACTGATTCCGTACTAAATTCCCGATTCCGATACAATTACCGAATCCGATTCTGATTCTTTTAAATCTTGAACTATTTAACTATAGATTTGTAATTTTCCCCTGAATACTGTAAAAAAATACATGTAAAATGTGCAGATATTTTCTCAAATGTAAAAATATATTTGAGAAAAAAGATGATCTTTAGATTTTTATTTTACTATTAATTTAAAATCAATAAATATTTATTATTTTATCATTACAACAAAATCAGATGAAAAAAAACTATTAAAAGAATCGTTTTTGGCGTCGGAAAATAGGCACAATTTTTTCCGATACCATTTTCCATATCCCAAAACGTTCCAATTTTTTCGATTCCCGATTCCGATTCCGATTAATCGTCCCAACACTAGTGTGCTGCAATGTCTACGGTTTGTGACAAAGATGTTTGCTTGTTCGTGTTTGTCTATTCATAAACGTTGTCTATGTGTCTTTTCTTTTGTCTACTTTTCGACTGTCTTTCTGTTATTATGCCATAAGAGTTTGCATTTTGCGGGTGAGATGGTCACACCGACCAATGTGGATTCAGTTAAGCCTCGGTATAGATCACTCTCCAACACTCCTTTCTTCTTAGGTGAGGTGTTGTTTGCTGGGTTTACGTTTCTTAACTACCAGTATTTCGGTCTATTCCGATTTACACTTTTCAGAGAAAGGAAGCCGCCGCAGAACAACCAATCACGGAGTATTTCATAATTGTGAAGTTTTTATTATTATTATTATTATTATTATTATTATTATTATTATTATTATTATTATTAGTGTCGTTGTTGTTGTTGTTGTCCTTAATTCCTTGGTATAGTAGTAGTTATTTAAGGATTGATTAAAGAGAAAGCATTCAGATTCAATTAGTTTGAACGCCCAATTAGGGCATTTTTTTTTTCAATAAATGATGGATCCAGGAACCTGGACTTTCATCAAGTTAATGAAATAGTATGTTATCAACTTGTTAAAAAAAAACATTAAAAATCATTTTGAAGCACCTCGGTAACATATACCGTCACTCATAAAATGAAAAAAGCAAACATTTTCAGTTATTTTATCTGTAATCAACTTTCTTTCAATATTTTGAGAACATTTCGAACATTTTACTAAAATAATTTTCTTCCCAAACATCATTAAAAATTCATTTCGAATTTAGAAAACAGTTCAAGTTATTTCGTTAATAATTAGTTTTCCCTACAATTTAGAGAATATTTCAAGTTCTTTCATTTATTATTAAAAAATAATTTTCTTCCCAAAAGTCATTAAAAATTTGTTTCGAATTAATTTACATTTCATAATGGAATTTAGAAAACACCCCAAGTTATTTCATTCATAATTAACTTCTTCTGAAAATTTAAGGAACATTTCAAAGTATTTGATTTATTATGAAATAATTTTCTTCCCAAAGGATTATTAAATATTCATTTCGAATTTAGAAAACATTTCAAGTTTTTTATTTATTTTTGAGCAATAAGATTGTTAGTATTACCTGTTTTGTTTTTATTATTATTGGTGGTATTCATCAAATACAATCAATTGTAATATAGTCATTACATTCTATACAATAATACAAGGAATATTTTGGTCTTCAAATATTTATGTGTTATTTATATACTCCAATGCTCATACAAATAAACGAAAAGGTTTATTTTTAAATTAAACAAACAAACAAAAAAATTAATGGGAAAACTTGTGGATAACGCTTTATTTTACGGTTGTTTTAAAAATGGAACGGAAATTTAAATTTCGTTCCGTTTTAAATTTGGTAGATTTTTTTTACATTGCGTCCAACTCACCGTTCACATTCGACATGTCAATTTTTATAGGTTTTCAGGTAAGCTTACAAGGTTGGGGGGGGGTCTATTCCGAAAGTCATCCTTAACATGGGGAGGTTTGGGTGTCTTTTTGGAAAGCCGTTCTAAACATGGGGAGGTTGGGGGGTTATTCGTTGTACCTATTTACTATGCCTCCCCACTGGACAGAGTTAGACACCAGGGTCGTTTTTTAACGTGGAGTAAAGGTACCAAAATAAAAATTGTCTCAGTCGTGAAGGATTTCTTCTCCACCGAAAGAGAACAAGAAATGGAAGTGCAGCATCTGAAGAACAGATACTACACTTTGATCTTGATAAAAAGTCGACATTTCCGACGTGAACGGTGAGTTGGACTTATGAAAAAAAAAATACCAAATTGACTTTTTCGTTTGAAAAGTAATTTAATTTTTGTTAATAAAATTTAATTTTTATATATAAAAAACTTTCATTTCATATATATATATATATATATATATATATATATATATATATATATATATATATATATATATATATTAAGTAATGTGATTTATAATTTAAAAATTTTTAAAAATTTTTAAATTTTAAAAATCAAAATTTAATTAAATTAAAAATCAGTTTCATAAGAAGGAACAACAACAAAGTCAATTATCTGTACGATCGTTTCGGAAATCCGTGCTTTTTATTTGTGGTATACATGAAGTCACGTAGAACAATTATACATAGTTTTTTTGTTAAGCACAGGTTTATTTTTGGTGTCTTTTCAATTCAATAGAAATCCTCCTAAATTTGCTGATGAGGAGACCGTGCTTAACAAAAAAACTATGTATAATTGTTCTACGTGACTTCATGTATACCACAAATAAAAAGCACGGATTTCCGAAACGCTCGTACAGATAATTGACTTTGTTGTTGTTCCTTCTTATGAAACTGATTTTTAATTTAATTAAATTTTGATTTTTAAATTTAAAAATTTTTTAAAAATTTTTAAATTATAAATCACATTACTTAATATTGAATTAGCTCTAGGACATTTAACTATCGAGCTTATTATATATCTAAATTACAACGAGCATTTCCTGTATTTTAATTAAACTAGTAATTTCACTATTACATTAAAATACACTTAGCTCTTTAGACTATTATTCTAATCTCCTTTAAATTATATATATATATATATATATATATATATATATATCGAAATTCGTATTCCTGTCTATTTGTTTGTCCACAATTTGATTAATATATGGAAAAAGCCCATTACTTTTTATTTCATTCATTCCTATATATAGTATGATTCTTGCCAAATATACGATTAAGAGGTGACCTCATTTCCATATTCCATTAAGGAAAATCTTTTATTAAATAGCAGTATGTTAGTTATTGTTTATAGTGAGAGAACTGTTTTAAGTGTTCGATTTAAGTTTGTTATTAAAACTTGATTTATATTGGTAACATATTTAATTTAATTAATTTTTACTGACATCGATCTATATAAACCGGTTTGAGTTATTTCCCTTGTGCGTCAACTTTTTAGGTGAGTTTTTTTTTCTTTTACGGCGTATATTAAAACTAAAAACAATTCAGACAAACTTTCAAGCATTATTTTTGGAATTAGTTTAAATAAAATAATTTTCCGTGATTTAGCAATTAACAGTGTGCTTCGGTGGATTTTTATTTTAAAATAAACAAACAATCCAATTCAGCTACGATTTTTATTTAAAACAAAAAAAACAACTTTAATTTACATTTTTTTACCAGTTTTTTCTTCACATTTTTTTAACATCGTAACAGCTATTTTTTTCTTTTAACAACACAATAAGTCATAACTCATCATTTTTATAACATAAAAAAGTGTATTTCGGTTAACACGAATTCTACTTTGGTATTTTTGAAACTGAATTATTTACAGTTTGTTTTTATTATAGCAGGTGTGTCCAAACCGAACTTCATGTCGACTCTGGCAACGCTGGGTATCTATGCTAGTATATGTATAAAGTACAATTGTTATTCACTTATAAGTAAGGATTACCAGTTGTAAACTAATAAACCTGTGTGTATTGTTCGCGGTAAGCAGTTTGGAAGTTTGTGTCGTAATACTGTGTGATAAGAGAAGGTTTCTATGTTTTTTGTCGAAGGGATTAAACAAGGAAACCATATTGAAATTTAGCTTCATTATTCTGGAAATGTTCGAAAAATGCAATCGATTAAACCGTAAAACGAAAGTGAGCAGCCAATTAAAGTGCTCGAAGACGAAAAATGGAAATGACAAAGCGTTCATTATTTACAAATTTAATTAGTATTAGCTGACTGCTAATAAAACGAAAGGATAAAATACAATAGTCACGGACATGTGTAATTATTGAACCCTATGAAATATTTGGCAACGGTGTAATATGGGTTAGAAGGAACACATAAGAATGAGAGGGGAAGTGTCTTGCTACAACTTATAATATAATAATATGATAAAAACAGCAAAAAAAAACGCATTAGGTATTGGCAAGTAGCGTAACCATTTTAGATTAATATGTGGTGCTAGTATTTTTTTTCGTATACTGTCTTTTTAGAGGCAAGAAAAATGACCTCACTTTATTAATTATATATACAGAGGGAGATATATCAGAAATTCTGATTATTGAATAAACTATATTTTAATGCAGGTGTTCTTCTTTTGTAAAACGTTAGCATGAAGCAAGGTGCATAGTAGAAAAAATGGGGAAAAGAAAAACAATAAAAAGTGAAAGATAGAAGCGCATGGGGAAGGATAAAAGTAAGAAAAGCGCATCCGAAAAATTCTACGATTGTTAGAGGGTCATGTTTCAATGAGTTAATGATATTTTTTTAAGGTTTTACAAATATACAAAATAATCGCATAAACACTTCGAAATTTTATCTTAATACGTATCATGTCATTCGCCTTTTAATAAATACTAACGTGTATTTTCGCATGTAAAAACAAACAACAAAAACTCATCTAGCTACAACCACTGTAAATAAATCCTCTTTGTCCCTTTTCTTTTTTCTCGCCCCTTCCTCTCTCTACCTAGCACTAATTAAATGAAGAATCTTTTCTAGAATTGGCCCGATTGTGGAACACAATACCGCGATTACCCAGTTGACTATAATATGGTCGTTTTCAAGTCAAATGTAAACAAATTCATATGGAGCTGTCTTTTTAAATAATGATAGTGATTACTGGGTAGAATTTTATTACCATTTACCATGGTGTTGTCTAACTGTACACCTGACGCACATTTAGCTCTCATCCTCGAATGGCCTTTGAGCCTTGATAAGTGGTGATACTTTTATAAAAAAATTAAAATAAATATAAATCACAGAAAAGTTAGCGATTAGAAACGGCCGGGTGGAACCATTTCAAGTGTCAAGTAGAAGGGAGAAAGCAAAAAAAAAAAAAAAAAAAAAAAAAAGCTCAAAAGCCAACCGTCGTTTGAAATGGATTTGAAAAAAAAAAATCATTCATTCTATTTCCATAATGAAGCGTTTTCTTTCATTTTTGTCTCTTTTCATTTTATACTAATTGATATGATTTTATCTTTCTTTTGTTCTTTTTGAAACTTACAATCTGTAGTGTTTTCTTTCTTTCTTATTTTTTTTTAACTTCGCCGATTGAGACGTTATTTTATATAAATATGCGTGAACAATGGTAAAGCATATATTTCGTAAATTTTGGACGCAGGGTGTACACTTGTTTGTAAATAAATCATAATTTACATTAATTTTGCGATTACTTAAAACTATTCTCGTCTATAATAAAGTAAAAAAAAAACGTCTAATATTGTGTATTGAAGGGGGCAGCTCCCGGTTTTTAGTTAGAAACGAAGTAAGTGGGTTCAACGATAATTAGTTTTGAAGGAGAATGCTGGAATCGAACTCAGTTATCAAAAATTAAAATAAATACATATTGTCGTTTAGATACGATTCCAGGAATGTAATGGAATTATCCATTGTAGTTAGAAATAATTATAAAACTAAAATTAGGTCAGACCAGGAATAATGGACAATCAAATTAAGGAATGTCCTTTGTGTCGCCAGGACACGTGTTGGCATCATAATCAATATTCACGTGCAAAACAGGCACATGTTGGCCACGTTCGTACGTCACAAAGAAATATGGCTCAATATATAGAGTTTCGTGTTAGGGTTCGAAAACAGTTGAGAGTTGAGAGAAAAGAGATAGAGCAGTCAGTTCGAGTTGAGTTGGAGAGAGCTGGCCTGGGCTCCCTCAGGAAGCGAAGGAGGGGGAGTAGAGGACAAAATACAGAAATCTAACACGGCATCGGATTCTGATTATTCTCATCACCAGATGGAAATACATGTCTTCGTATTGTTATGTCAGTCTTTGTCTTCGTTTGTCATCAACCGCAAAGTGATGTGTTGTCTTTTTTTATTATATGACATCACGCTGTCCCATCATCTTGTAAAATGAACGTTGTATGAAATTCCTTCTAAAGTGTTGACTATATCCCCCCTCATAAATAATGTATCGTTCCTCCATGCTTAAAAAAAACTGTTCCTTACACGTCTCCGTTATATGTCGTCACGTCCCCGTTCACACCCCGCACTACAGCATTACCACAAACTTCAACCTAAGGGCTAATACCTGGAATTATACCTATAGGAACACTATGCAGGGAATTGAACAACAAGATGCTTGTTTGCATATCATTTAAATTAGTATAATAAGAGAAACAAGAAGGAGGAAATGCATTCTAAAATCTAGGGAAGAAACTATTCGAGTAGAAAGTTTTTTACTACCTAGAGACCTATACGGTGAAGCAAATGGATTTGGCTGTTTGATAGGTTAATTGAGCAGTATTTACGTCGAGGAGGTACAAGTGCCACGAGTTTGCCCGAGCATATTTCATTAAAGTACTTGTAAAACAGACACAGGGATGTAGCATGACGGTGATGGGCCGGGCGTTGGAGCTTGATAGACAGTACATGACCTATTAGATGGAAGACCCATTTTGGGACCCTTTCTTAAAGAGAGAGACTAGTGGCGGATTGCACCAGCCCAGATGTGGCAACAATACTCCATACGATGAAGAGATTGACATTGAAATATTAAAAGCTTCACCATTTATAAGAATATATCAAAGTATGAATTACAAAATTACAAAGTACGTTTAATAAGGAGATGTAGAGGAATGTTAGAAGGCTATCACAATGCTGAGAAGAGAAAATCTTACTTTCTTAGTCAAAACTTGTACATGGTGATCTAATATGTATATAATCCTATTCTATAGCATATTTCGAGGAAAAACCTCTTAATCAAATTTCAGATTGAAAAGAAAATAATGTCCTTTTTGTTTTTCATTACTTTGCAGCCTCCTAAGTTATATACAGTTCTATATTTTTTTATGAATTAGTGTCTTAATATCTTGCTTTGCCTTTCAGGTATAGTAATTAGGGGGGATATTAAGTTTAACTGTCTCAGTCGTCAAAAATAGATAGGAACGTCTGAGACATTGCATGCTCTATCAATTAAAAAAAAAGAAACTCAGCTGCAGAAACTACAAGGAATATTGGAACTGCCATGAGTGTTCTGAATGATTGAAAATGTCAACGGTGGTTTGCATAATTTTCTTTAGGAGATTTTAAGCGGTTAGATCGACGACGTTCGGGAAGGCCAAAATCAATTGATGAAGACACCATTAAAGACACCGTGGAGGCTAATTCAAAGTGATACAACAGAGAATTAGCTCAACAATTCAATACAACCCATACCACAATCATAACATACCTACATGCATTAAGAAAAATTCCCAAACTTGAACACTTTCACGATTTTACCAACGCTCAACGAAAGCAAATATTGACTGCTTGTATATCTTTGCTTTTTAGGAATTGTCGAGAACGATTTTTGTAAATAAGTTTGTCTGGAGATTAAGAATGAGTTCTTTTAAAGAATACCAAACTCAAAAGGCAATGGTTAGACTACAGCTTGCTTTCCAGAGAAAGAACCATACCCAAAGAAGTTTACGCTCTCTTTATGATGAGATTTTAGATGGCTGATCCATTATGAGTTACTAGGGCGTAACCAAACAATCACAGCAGTAAAATATTGTCACAGCTGGATGATCTAAGAACTTCTCTACCAGAACAATAAAGAAAAAAAAACGACCAGCATTATTCAATAGGAAGGGCGCAGTGCTTCACTATGATAATAGGAGACCTCATACAGCACTAGTCATTCAAGGAAAAGTCATGGGTTTCACATGATATAGTTTCATCCAACTACTATCATAGTGCAGAATCACTTAAGCAATGAAATGAAAATGATAACCAACTAAAAATGACCTGAATTAGTTTTTTTTTTTTTGCTCTCTCAAATGTCAAAGACATTTTTTTAAGAAGGCATCAAGAAGCTAATTGATCGTTGGACAGAAGTCATAGAAAATGAGGTAAATTATTGCAAAGATTAAAAAATGCCGCAATATAAATGATTCAGATGAAATATACATGCAGCAGCAGGACAGGAAACCGATTGAGGTAGAAATATAATTTTATTTAGCGCACGTGTTCGACGTATATTCCTTGTATATTCCTTAACGTGAAAATTTTTAGAATTGATTGTGAAATTCTGTTCCGTTTTCCTGCTTTCCAGTTAACTACAATATGGTCGTCTTCAAGTCCGACATAAACAAGTTCTTACTGAGCTATATCCTCAAGTAATCCAATTTACCAAATTTCCACTACTAATGATGACTACGATATTTTTCCATTGACTACTATACACTCATAAACCTTTATCCTCAAATGGCCTCTGGGCCTTGATAAATGGTGACTCCTTTGTAAAAAAGAAAAAAAGGTCAAAAACTTGTCAACGATAAGTGTTAGATGGAATAGATTCTAACACAGAAAACAATTTTGTTGCTTTTTGTCGGAAACATCGCTCCTGGAATGTGAGGACTAAAGGATAAAATAAGAGATGCGAGATTTACGTGACTGATGTCGAACCTCTCACAGTGTGTAAAAATGTATCGTTGCTGCATAAATATCTTGAGAGTGTACTGCAGCTATTAATAATAACGTGTAATAATTTTTAGTAAAATATGAAAACGAGATTTAAGGAATGTAATTTAGGTGTTTATAATAAACATGTATTTAACATCCTGCACAAGAGATTAATATCAAATTCGTGTGATATTTTAATATCAAGTTCAGAGAACAAGTTTTTGTGAACTCATGCAATTAGACATATTTCTAGGTAACTCGATTCAGTGTTTCCCATGATGCAGTGCGTGAAATATATAGAAATATATATATATATATATATATATATATATATATATATGTATATATATATATATATATATATATGTATATATATACATAAAACTAGATTAATTTAATTGAAACTCGAACATCAAAATTATGTTAATGTTTTTTTTTTGTTATTGCTATTATAACTCTTAACTATTCTTCTAACTTCGCCCCTGGGTTAATTCATCCGTAATACAATATTTAACTGTTTAGAGGAGAAATATAAGCAAGATGACATTTTTTTTCTTAACAAAACATTGTTTTATTCATAAACATCGATATTACAGTTTTGTTCTCATCCTTGAATTGTAAGCAATTTTAGTTTCAGAAGAGAAAAGAAATGTTGTACTGAACAAAAAGTCAGTATCAATCCAGAGAAGTTTTGATTTGTAAAAGCTTGTAGCCGAAGAACTCAAAGGTTTCTAGTAGGTAACCAATCCAAAGAAGTCTTGAATTGTAAAGCTTGAAGACAAAGACGAAGACGAAGAAGAACAGCAGAGTTCCTTCCGGTGTGAAGACGAAAGTCTGTGCAGGAATTCTAAAAGATCCAAATATATTTTATAGAGGTGATTATGGTTTCTGATTGGTTGGTAGCATAGCATGGTTCCATCTGATTGGTCAGTTATTATAACCGATGTCTATAAATAGAACCTTCCAATTATTTATGACCAGACTCTTATTATATAAAAATGTTGTAGCATCTTTTTTAGAGCGACTTTTATTCAAACATAAAAAAATAAACTAGATAATTTCCACCAGCGATTAAAACACTGAATTAACGTTAATAGCACTATCAAGTAAATTTATAACAATACAAACAATATAAGCCTGATTATCAAAATTTGAAATATCACTATTGTAGATTTAAACGGATTATTTACCGCTTGGAAATTTTTATATTTGCTTCTCTTGATGACATTTTCAAATTCTAGCCAACATTTGTTTTGATTTTGAAAAGCAAATACATTTGCTCACACTGTTTCTTGGGGGTGAGGCTGGAATTTCGGTGTAGTTCACTTGCTATATTTTTATAACGGTCTGCATGCTACCATTGTTACATTCCTCACTATTTCTCTCCCCTCGCTATCTTCTACATTCTTTCTTCTTACCTGGTTTAAACTTATGGCAAAATGTACGACGTCGATGTTATGTACAGCATAGGTATAGCTGACTTGCAATATTTTATAATAGTCTCTATGCTACAATTGATTTTTTTCTCTCTCCCAGCACTTTCTAATATTTAAATAATAGACCGCCCATTGTTTTCCTGGTTTTTTTTTCAGAACCGAAAACAAGCAAGTCAATCTCTAAATGGAAGGGGGATATAAGTGAGAGAAAAAGAAAATGGGGGATAGAGTTTGGAGAATAGGTGGTGCCTTTTCAAGATAAATACAGTTTGAGGGAGGCCGATGAAAAAATCAAAGTGGGAAGAGGATATTTTGAAAATTTTCATTATCGGGGGTGGGGAGAGATAACGCATTCATTCGACGAGCTAAAGAGTTCGACAAGATAAGGGATGCTCAGGCAGAGAACATGCACCCTTTGATCTTAGACAAAAGACCAACTAATAAAAAAAAAATGAAAAAAAAATAGTAAAAAATGATTCAGATGGGTTGCTTGATACTTTAATAGTTAATTTTTTTTATTTCAATCGGGTCTTGCTGATAATTCATAAGTTAGAAAAGCATTTTTGCAAGGCATGAAAATGGTTAAACAAAATGTTTTTTTTTTTATAAATTTTAAAAATGAAAGCACACGATTATATTTTCAATTCATCAATTTTCAAATTTACTTAAAATACTTGAAATATTAATTAAAAATATTAACTATTTCATTTATAATTTTTCTCTGTTTATTTATATACGAGATAAATAAACATCGATACAAACTTATTGATCTTTGAAGAGAGACCGTAAAGAAAAGAAAATAAAGAAAAATATCATTTTTTTCACTTGCATTTTTTCAGGAATCAACTTGACCACACTAAATAAATGAGCATTTGACCACAATGTTGCAAAACGAATTATCTGTTTTCATCCATTCATCCTATGATAGTTGGTCTTTACGGCCGAAATTCTAGCTCTTGTGGAGAGCTTGCTATCATGTTCTAGCAAACGTCTTAAAGATGTATTTCACAGGAATTTTTGTTTTACATTTCTTATTATATATTGAATATTAAATTATTTTTAACACTAATGCAGAGTTTAAACAAAATAAACTGTTTTGGACTACTGATTATGTCTGCAGAATTATAAACTTTATCAAGTAAAAAATAAAAATTTAATTTTAAATTGAATCTAAAAATTACGTTTAATTTATTTTGTTTATATGTGTATATTGTTGCACTTTAAAATATTTTATTTACCTATTATTTAGCTATTAATAATATATATATATATATATTTATGTATGTATGTATATGTATATATGACACACGACCAGCAGAAGCGCAAGAGGAGGAAGGAGAGAGCTGCCGGTTCACAGCCTGCCGATACCGCTTTCACGTGTCCAGAGTGTGGAAGAGTCTGCCGAGCACGGATTGGCCTCATCAGCCATCTCAGGACCCACAAACCCCTAACGCCGAACTGATTGATACCTTGGTCATCGTCGACTTCGACGGACGAGCAAGAAGAATATATATATATATATATATATATATATATATATATATATATATATATATATATATATATAATTTTTAACTCAAAGCTTTTAAAAAGCACAACACAAAGACTAAATAAAACAAAAGAAGGCCTCCAGAGAACTAATAAAACACCGAGAGAAATTATTTTCAAGTGAGCAATGTAAAAAATAAAAACCAGGAGACTGAAAACACTAAATAAAAGTAAGAAGGCCTCTAAAGTACTACTAAGACAAAGTTTCTATCCTCCTCCCCAGTAAAAAAATTATTTTTAAGTGAACACTGAAAAAATAAAACTCAGGAGACTTCAATAGCTCTACTGAAAGGACTAAATAAAAGTAAGATGCCTCCAGAGCACTACTAAAAAGCAAGTTTCTGACCTCCCAAATAAAAGAAAATATTTTTTAAGACAGCAGTAAAAAGAATAAAACCAAGGAGGCTTACGGAGCGCTACTGAAAGCACTAGATAAAATTTAGAAAACCTCAGAACACTACATAAAGCAAGTTGCTTACCTTACCCTATAAGAGAAAATAATTTTAAGTGAGCAGTAAAAATAATAAAACTGAGGAGACTTCCAAGGTGCTGCTGTAAACACTAAATAAAATTATGAAGACCTCCAGAGCACTACTAAAACCAAGTTTCTAGCAATCACTAGAAGAGAAATTATTCTTTAAGTGAGCAGTAAAAACAAAACTCAGGATGCTTCCAGGGAGCTTTTGAAAGCATTAATTAAATTTAATGAGGTCTCCAGAGCACTACTAAAACCAAGTTTTTAACTGTGCCCTCTAGAAGAGAAAGTATGTTTTTAAGCGAGCACTATAAAAAAGGGCCCAGGAGAAGTTTTATTCCATTTAGAAAGAAAACACCTTTTATAAGTGATCAGTATAAAAATAATACCCAGGAGGTCTTTAGATCGCGACTGAGAGTACTAATTAAATTAAGAAGGCCGCCAAGGCACTACTAAAACCAAGTAAAAAAGCCACTATAGTTAGGTTCTAAATATGACACAATGAATTTAACATTTGAGGCGGTGACATTGTGACAAACAAACACCGTGATACGTAGACACAGAGTTTTATTATAATATAAAATTCTCTTTCTCTCTCATCATCTGTATTTCTACTGCTACCAAGTTACCATCTCATTCTATGTAAGGTCTTCAAAATAAAACATCTTACATTTTCAAAACAAAATATTTTACATAACTTCCTTCAACTGCATTTTTTATTCTCTCAAAAAGAAAAGTGTTTAGAATGAAATAAGGAACGGTTTTTGTATAGGTTTCATTAATTCAATGCATAACGAGAAAAATCGAGATAAAAATTTAAAACATGCCTTAATAAAAGAAATGTAAAAGCCGCACAATAGCACCCTCGCAAAGCAAATGTGCATATAATATTAAATAGCCAGAAAAAGTAGAAAACATTTCGCGCGATGACAATGAGGATTGTAAAATGCATATTCTAATAAAACTGATTCATATTATGTGTTGTGGTGGCACACATTCATTTGCATATGTGGATAGTAATTACACATAAATGGGAAGACTCAGTTAGTCTGAGTGTGTGTTCACCAGAAGCCATCGAAGGCCGTCGAGAGCAGATATGTTTCTCCAGCAAAGACTCTCTTATTTGACACCATTATGTAAATATCCTGTAAATATACCTTTTCCTAATACATTTCTTATTTGATCTACCTTTGTTTGTTGAGTCGTCATTTGTATTACTTTCTACGTTACTTGTTTCAATCTGCAAACTTAACATTATGTATAATAGTTTCTACATCATATTTACAAAACATTATTGTATAAATTTCAGTTGGTTTGATTGTTTTGCTTTATGGAATATTAACAAGTTCTTTAACGCCGAATCCAATCATTTTGGTATTTTTTATGCTTAAAGTTCTTTATATATTTAACTATTTATTCATGATGTTTGGTTTGTTTTGTTTTTTGTTATTTTGTAGAAGAAAATTAATGTTTTGTTTTCGATTTGCAGAATATGATTGAATTTTGCAAATGGTAAGAAAAAAAACAATAACACCAATGTTTATTGTGTTTTAGGTCAGGAAGCCGATATATTCAGACAGCCTGATCCGGTATCATTAGGTTCACAATAAGATGATCCTTACATGGAGTACAACTGAAGAGTTGCAATTCTGAGCACTTTTTAGCCCTGACAGATTGCAACATGGACTTAGCAATCTAGTTAGTGGATGGCATTTTTTTTCTTCATTTTCTTCCATTCCTTTTCTCACAAAAAGGCGTTGCTCGTATTTGTCTACTTTATCGTTATGTCCATGTATTGCGTGGACCTACCTACGGATGGACTCTTCCACGACGATTGGAGGTGAAAGACGAAAATACTGAGCCCTTAACAATTAATCCACCAACATATATTAAAGGGAAATAAGGGAGGGGTGCTGTGGAGACGTCTACGAATGAACTCTTCCACTCTTATAAATACTGCTATCAAATTGGAACAAGAGACTAGTGACCACAGAGTAAGTGACCGAATGAGCCAGAATGAGTGCGAGAGAAAATATCCTGTTATCCATGTACTACGTTTTACTACAAATATATTATTCGACCTGGTATCCGCGCCCGTGTTGTTTTTTCCTTAAACATAAGCCATACTATTATGAAAAGTGCTCAACATATATCCAATCTCTGGTTCCTTCTCTCGTCAAACATTCACAGCAAGAACTTGCTTTATTAACACAACTGAAAAGAATTCTCATTTCTTTTTCTGTATACCTAAAACGAAACGGAATTTCCGTGAACTAAGTTTGTCTCCAATATCTTCCCATCTGTGAGACAAAATATAATGGAATTGTTTCAAAACATGGTCATCTTCAAGTCTAATGCCAACAAATATGTATTTAGCCGTTCTCTTAAGTAATCAAATTCTCTTCTTAACACGCATCGATTCCAATCCTCTCATAGTATTGATTATTATCGAACTGGTAGTCTCATTTACTCCTATTCGCGATGGATTGTTACCTAGTTAAGTGCTAACTCTTTAGTATAAAAAGTTAACTATATTATAAAAATGTTTATTATACTATAATATTTAATACAATTTACTTTACTTATTATGCGTCACTTTTTCTCATAAATCTTAACTTGCGATGACCCTTGATGACCCGATCGGTACGGTGCTGTCACGTTGAGACAAGTCATTATGGATAAACGCATTGAATTAAAAATACCGCCCAGGGCATATCTGTTTCTAATAGGACTCTGTCTGTCTTATGTACCAACATAAATGATATGAAATGTTTGCAGAAAAAAAAGAAGCAATCTCTATTTCTTCAGTTATAGTTTAATTACGAACAAAACAATTGTTATGTTATTTATTATATAACATATAGAGTTATACTGAACCTGCTCAGTACTAAATGGGTGACCATTTGGGACTCCCAGGTGCTGTATGTGCTCTCCGCTTATCTCGGCATTGTTTCCAGCCGTCCTGGATTTCTCCTTGCCACTGGACTCAAACAATACCGATTCAGTAGAGGTGTGGTTGATGATTGCGCAACCCTTGCCTTGGTATTATACGCGCAGGTGCCCCTACAGGGAGTATCCTTTGTCTTTCGAGACTGAACGGAGGCATCGAATATAAAGATATACTGCCAGATTATCAAAGTTAGACCCCAAAATAAAATGTTTCATGTGTTATTAGCATTATATATCTATCTATCTATCTATCTATATATATATATATATATATATATATATATGTATGTATGTGTGTGTGTGTGTGTGTGTGTGTGTATAAATATATATGTATTTTGTACCTATGGACTTATATATATATATATATATATATATATATATATATATATATATATATATATATATATATAGGATAAATAAAATATGCAGAGAAAAACGTTAGTAAGAGTTAAAACATATTTATTATTCGGAAAGAAAATACAAATAGAGGTGAAAGTCCTTAATTCAGGGAGTTTCAAAGAAAAACTTTCCCTCTCATCAGAGGGGTGGAGTTAGCAAAATGCATAAAGAAATTTTGCTTATAAAGTATTTAAGAACTATATATATATATATATATATATATATATATATATATATATATATATATATTAAGTAATGTGATTGATAATTTAAAATTTAAAAATCAAATCATAATTAAATTAAAAATCCGTTTCATAAGAAGGAACAACAACAAAATCAATTATCTGTACGATCGTTTCGGAAAACAGTGTTTTTATTGTGGTAGACATTAAGTTACGGACAATAATTATTACATATAGTTTTTTTTAATAAACAAGGTCTCCTCGTCAGCAAATTTTGAAGAGTTTTTACTAAATTTAAAAGACACTATAAATAAACCTAGCATTAAAAGTAAGGCAGATGTATCTGAAAAAAAATTGAAATAAAAGGTCTTTTAATTTTTCGCCTTTTGAAATCAGGAACTATAGTTAAAATACTCATATAGATTTTGCTATAGCTTTTCATCTTATTGAATGATGAATTTTAAAAAGGGGGACGCCCGTGCAATAAATTATTTCCGTTAGCGTACATTTTTACGCTAACGGAAATAATTTATTGGTTAAGTGGCAGTTTTAGCCATTTAGAACTGTTTTAAAGTTTCACCGTTTACTTATTTTTCGACCAAATTTCAAACAAATATTACAGTTTATAGATCACCTTATCAGCTATATTGTAAAAAAAAAATTAAATTTTCGTTCAGTAAAAAAAAGTTATAATAAATTTTCTGGTGTTCAAAATCATAAAAATATGTAAGGAGGCGAGCGACGTTTTTTTATGACTGGTTTCCATAACAACCGCGTCGTTTCAAAGACTATTGTTGCTACTTATTCATTGCTGTCTCAAAAAGAGGAGTAACAAGTGAAACAGAGAGAATGATAGCATGAGAGGGAGATAATTGGAGGGATTTTATTGAAAGCAGACGTGTCCCAAAGGTGAAAATATTTTATTTTATTTTATTTATTTTATTTTATTTATTTATGTTTTTTTTTTGCTTTTAGTTTTTATCAACAGAATCGATATGCTCTTCACAGCATTTTTTTTAAAATAATGAAAAAAATCCTTTACTCACATAAGATGATTCTGTTCAACTGACAAAAGACGCAATCGACGTCCCACCAAATTTGAATATATATATATATATATATATATATATATATATATATATATGTATATATATATTGTTTTTAGTTTTTATCAAATAATAAATGATAAAAGCAAAGAATTAAAGTATCATATTTAAGTCTATCTTATGGCCGGGCTATGCCGGGCGTCCCTGATAGCTTTGATAAATATGTTTGCAGTTTTAACAAAAGGGCTACAATAATATCAGGGCATCGTCCTTGTCGCTGAACATCCACAGAATGCCATCATAAATATAATACATATGAATGAGTCTGCTGTGGAATTTCTACAGGTCCCACTAGTTAAAATTATTTGTATTAAAGCCTTTTTATTCTCATTTCTTCTTCCCTAATTTTTTTTTCTTAATTCTATGTTATACGTTCACGTTTCGGCTTCTCGTTAGAGTTACAGATCCACAAGGTAAAGTTGAAGGAGAGAGAGAGAGTGCGCTCAATCCCAAAATATAATTTATTGGTTATCGGGGGTGACATGAATGTGCACATAGGACGGGAAGACAACAAGCATAAGTTCTTTTTCCATGATGGAACAAAACGAAATGGAGAGTATCTATTAACTTTTCTCCTTGCAAACAACAGACAATGTACGAATACTCGTTTTCAAAAAAGACCCGGTAAGCTCTGGACTCATCAATCCCCAAATGGAGACAAGGCACAACTGGACTATCTTTTTATGAATAAGAAGTGGATCAATAGCTGTCATAACTGTGAAGCTTATAGCAGTTTCTATGGTGTATCTACTGATTATAAGATTGTAACCTCTAAGTTGAAGTTAAGTCTATGAGCGAACGAAACTAAAAAATCATCTTAACAGCCCTACAACTGGCCAACGTTGTCACACGACAATCAGATCAAACAAAGATCCATATTCGAAGTGCGAAATAGATTTGATGCTTTACAAGCACAAGAGCATGAACCAACTGCTAATATCACCTATGAAAACTTTGTTAGATCGCACCAAGAAGCAGCAAAGGAGTGTATACCTCTGAAGCCCAAGGTAAAGCGAAAAGTACCGTTGGAAAATGACAAAATAATATCAAAACGAGAAAAGTTAAATAACATAATCAAAAAGCAACATAAATACCCTACTCGACAGAATACAAAATTAAAGAAGCAGGCGCTTCAAGAGCTTAGTATGATGTACCTATCAGAACAACAGAAGTATGTTCAAGAACAAATAGATCGAATCCAGAATGCAGCAGATAACAAACAATCCTATCTGGCTTGGCAAGTAGTAAATGAGATATCTGAGAGCAAACGACCTGCCAAAGCTAAGTTAAAGGCAAACACTCCGGAAAATGCATGTTCGAAATGGAAAGCACATTTTGAAAAGCTACTCGGAAACAAACCAGAAGTAACAGACAAACCAATTCAGCCGATTGTTGTACAGAAACTCGATATTGAGAAGGGTGATTTTACAATAGAAGAACTTCTAAATGTACTAAAGAAGACCAAGAATCGTAAAGTTGCAGGTTTAGATAACATACGTCCTGAAGTATGGAAGACAGGTGGCTACAATGACATCCTTCTTGATTCATGCAATTCTGTATATAAACAAAAAGCTACTCGTATATGGAGGGAAGGATGCATACTTCCCTTCTCCAAGAAGGGTGACCTAAGCATACCAAGCAACTACAGAGGAATAACACTCACTCACCAATTGCAGAAAAAAATCTACAATGCCATGCTTCTCAACCGTATCCAACCAAAGATCGTAGAAGTGTTCAGGAAGAACCAAAATGGATTTAGAAAGAATCGCTCTACTACTGGTCAAATACTGTTAGGAGACTAATTGAAGGAGACAAAGCCAAAAACATGGAGGCAGTCCTGATCTTTGTAGATTTCTCCAAAGCATTCGACTCCGTACATAGAGGAAAAATGGCCAGCATATTAAAAGCATATGGCATTCCAAATGAAGTCATTAATGCTATCATGATGCTATATGAGCACACTCGAGCAATTGTCAGGTCGCTAGATGGGGACATTGAATTTTTCGACATCCGCACTTGGATTCAACAAGAAGATACTCTTGCCCCTTTTCTTTTCGTTGTCTGTCTTGACTTTGTACTTCGCACCTCTGTTGATATACACAACACACCAGGCTTCACCCTAAATGAATCCAGAAACATACGTCATCAATCAGCACACATAACTGATACAGATTACACAGACGATATTGCTTTATTCGCGAACAACACTGCTGATGCGCAAACACTGTTACGTAAGCTATAAAAGTCTGCGAATGACATTGGTCTCCACATAAATGCGGATAAGACAAAGTTTATGACTTTCAATGTGAAGGGAAAGATCAGGGCTTTGGTTGGATCAACACTGAAAGTCGCTGAGTTTACGTATCTGGGCAGCAACATAGTTTCTACAGAGAAAAATATCGAAATTCGCATCTCAAAAGCATGGTCCGCATTGGATGGGCTGCGTTTAGTATGGACTTCGGGACTAACTAACAAACTGAAAAGGCAGTGGTAGAGTCTGTCCTTGTTTACGGTGCTACAACCTGGACACTCACCAAAAAATTGGAAATAAAACTAGACGGTACATACACCCGTATGCTACGAACAGTATTAAATATATATTGGCAAAATTATCCCACAAATGAGCAATCTACCTGCCATATCTAATACCATCAGAGAAAGCCGCCTACGATTTGCTGGTCATTGTCTGAGGAGCAAGCATGAATTGGTGAGTGATGCATTGCTATGGACTCCACGACATGGATGTGTAAGCAAAGGACAATCTAGATTCACGTACATCCAGCACACGATGCCAACTGTGAACCTGAAGATCTGAGGCAGCTGATGGGAGACAGGAAACTCTGGAGAGGAAGAGTCACATTGGTCAGGGCAAGGAGCCTGTCCTGATGATAATGATGATGATGATGATGATGAGACGAGTCCCGTACATTGTTATTACATATGTGTTTATGGAGGCAAAATAAAAAGACTGAAATTAAACAAAGGCAAGTGAATTTATTGGAAGCCTGGAAAAATGGATCACAATAGAAAAATGCGAGCATGAAAAGTAATATGGTTAAGCTTAAACATAGGATTACTTGTAAAACTGGAAAAGAAAAGGACAAGATGTTCTAGTTAAAAAATATGATAAATTTATAATTTAAATTATTGCAGTATTAAGAACTTTATAAAATTCAATTTCTAATATTACATAATTAATTCTTAAAGCTGCAATATTTTAAGTTATAAATTTATTATATTTTTACTAGAATATCTTGTCCTTTTCTTTTCCAGTTTTAACAACTAGTCCTTTACTTTTCCATGTCTAAGCTTAACCATATTACTTTTCATGCTCGTAATTTTCTATTGTAATATATATTACAATGTGTTGTGGTTATCTACCCTTTTGTCTCATTATATGAACTCTTATCAACATTTTGAATAGTGATGGTAACAGGCGAGTAGAAACTCTCGCTTCTCTTGCTTTGTCCTTTAGTCCTCACATTCTATGTTTCTCACAAAGAGGGAAGAATTGCTGTTTTCTGGGTCAGAAACTATTCCATCCAATACTTATCATTGGCAAGTAGTATTTTTAACTCCTCACATCAAGTGGCTTCATGCATTGTCTGCAACGATTTCCATAAAACGACAAATAGATAGATAGATAGATAGATAGATAGATAGATAGATAGATAGATAGGGAGACTCTCTGTGACCAATTCAGAAGTAGTTTCTGGTAACATATTATTTCTACAATTTCTAATAAAATCTTGATAATTTCCTCCAAGTTTTCTTATTTCGTTTCAATCATGCAATGCAAAAAAAAAAAAAAAAACGTAATTACAATTTAAGTTTTTTAAAATTCTTTAACCCGAACCGGACGATTGCTAATGTGAAATAGTTTTTAATCTATAATATCTGTTTAAATCTATGTATGTATGTATGTATGTATGTATGTATGTATGTATGTATGTATGTATTATGTATGCCTGAAACTTTCGACTGAGACAACGGATTTTATCCTTATGAAGCTCGGCCCTTAGGACAACAAATATCGAAAAATTGGCTAAAAACTTAATTCCTTCACACTTAACTGGGCACTTTTCTACAAAGAGAGGTCGCTTTTTTCGCCGATATTTTCGAAAGTCATCACCTCTTTTCGATTGAATAGCCTTAATTTAAGCCTTCATTACTTCCGGTTTGGAGATGGGCGCAATGGCAAAGACGTCAGTTTTTTTCACGTTCTTTTCCTCCTTCGCGGTACGGGTTCGAGCCTGCCTACCTACCACTTTTTTTCTCTTGCTCAACACACACATCTAAACACCCGGGCAATACCGGGTAACGCAGGGCAACGCCGGGTACCCAGGCTAGTATATGATAATGGACAATATGAAAAACTGTTACAGTGACCTAACCTACTGCATCTCTACATGGACTCTTCTCAACGCTATCAATAGTGATGGTAAGGAAGAAAGTAGAGGGGGGAGGGAGAGAGATAGTTTCGCTACGAACAATACAGAGGAAATCTTTGGTAACACATTACTTTTGTCCTTTCTGATATAATCTTGTTAACTACCTCTTTGTTGTCTATTTTTTTTTACTTAGGCACCACCACTTATCAAGGCCCGAAGGCCACTCGTGAATAAGGTAGTGGCGGCATTTTGAGAGGGCAAAAAATAATTTTAAAAAATAAATGAAAGCTAACAAAAAATCTGAAATTTTATGCCGAAAAGGTTGTAAAACATCGGGACATTTAGAGATATCGGAATCAGAAAAAATTACCCTATTTTTTGAGCAGCACACGCCAGAGGCTGAATTTTGAGAGGGTAAAAATAGAAAAAAACATAAAAGCTAATAAAAAAACGTGAATTTTTTTACCGAAAAGTTTTTAAAAAGTCGGAACTTTTGAAGGTATTGGAATCGGAAAAATGTGTCCCTATTTTATGAGCGGCACATACCAGGGCGCGGCATTTTGTGAAGATAAAACAGAAAATAGAAATAAATAAATAAATAAAAGCTAACAAAAAATTTGAAATTTTATACCGAAAAGGTTGTCAAAAATCGGAACTTTTGAAGGTATCGGAATCGGAAAAAATGTGCCCCTATTTTACGAGCGGCACATGTCAGGGGCGACATTTTGAGAAAGTAAAATAGAAAATAGAAAAAATAAAAGTTAACAAAAAATCTAAAATTTTATACCGAAAACGTTGTAAAAAATCGGAACTTTTGAAGGTATCGGAATCGGAAAAAATGTGTCCCTATTTTACGGTTCCAAAACCGGTCGTTTTAAATTTTTCATTTAATTTTTCATTATTGGTACTAGTGATAAACGTTTATTGTTTTTAAATTATCACTAAATCTAAAATGATAATAACATCAAAATACGATGTAAATTTATTTTATCTGTAAAACAAAGTTTTAAAAAGTTACATTAATTCTCTAGGTAACATTTCAAAGAAAGAAGTTGATTTCCATGTTCCAAAAATGTTGAAAAATTAAAAACATTTCTGTCAAGAAAAATTAGCAACAGAAAATTACGTAATTTTGGAATTCTAGAAACATTAAGCAAGTACGTAATAAAAATCGACTGTAAACAGTCTCTAT
The DNA here is from genome assembly GCF_053919585.1 of Euprymna scolopes. Lineage (NCBI taxonomy): Eukaryota > Metazoa > Mollusca > Cephalopoda > Sepiida > Sepiolidae > Euprymna > Euprymna scolopes. The sequence continues at coordinate 163,023,510 of NC_136483.1, forward strand.
GATCGTTATATCAGGGCATATAATTTTAAATGGAAACTAAGCACTACACCTCAAATTCTTTTTAAGTGGCTTTTATATTAATAAAAAAGTAATATTTAAACTATCGAATTTCTATTCGATAGTTTAAATATTGCCAAATTTCTGCCAAGTTTCGAACAATCACGGAGTAATTGATTTTTTTCCAACTATTAACAAAATTTTATAATCACTGACGTATTTATAATTAAACCAAAATTTATTATGATGAATTAATTCTGGAAATAGGATTTTAATTTTTCACTTTTTTTTTTATTAATATAATAATTGTAAAAGATAATACAAGAAAAATATCCTTAGAACGCGTACCTAAGTTAGATAAATCGACTTACTTGCTTTCAAACAAGAGTAAATATTTAAAAACATGTAAATTTCTGTGAGAGGTACTTGAATCCTATTTAAAACTATATCGTCTTTAAGAATGGTCTTAAATTCTATCTTCAATTGACATTTGTTACGTAGATGCTTAATTTTCATACTTTGCCAAAATTAGTTCCCAGGTGTCTAATTTTCATAAATTTAATTAAATTAAAATAAAAATATAAAAGTATTTTTTTTTTATTCATTTGGGACTCTATCTGTTTTTGCTTTAATTAGCTGGTGAGTTTTGTCCGGTGTCATTTTGTCCGATCCCCTAGATGTATATATGGATATATGCATATATATATATATATATATATATATATATATATGTGTGTGTGTGTGTGTGTGTGTGTGTGTGTGTATATATGTATATATACTAGTGATGGGACGATTCAAAATTGTCTCCTCGATTCCGATTCAATTACCAATTCTGTCTTGAATTCCCGATCCGATACGATTCTTGATTCCGATTCTTTTTCAATTTCAAAATATTTAATTAATGTGTTGTTCTGTCTTTGTCTATTTTTTTTTTTCGAATTACTCTACCTTCTCATGTTTACATATATTTTGGCAAACAAAAAATGCACTTAGTGTGTGTGTGGGAGGAGCACATATTAAATATACGAGGGTGTCTAAATATTTTTCTCGGATGTTTTCCTTTTAATTGATTGAAAATAATGAAACAACTAAAGATACATTTCTCTTTCAAAACAAAGCCGATTTGCATTTGTCATTAGTTGGCAAAATGCTATTTGAATATTTCATAAACAATTGAAAATAATTAACGATTGTTATGCAAAATAAAACGGTATATGAACAGAATAGTTAACAAAGTTCCCTCTCCATTTTAAACATGAGTTTCTAAATAACATAGTTATTATACAGAAAACAATTCTTAACTTAAGAACGGATGTGAATGTATTCTTAACTATTCTATACGTTCTCTCTATCAAACAATGTTTATGTTTTTACCCTAATCATAAATATTTTCCCGGTTATTACTACTGACAATGTCATAGATGTGTAGTAGATTGATTGGTTTCAATGTAAAAACATGAAACAAAAAACAAGATACAGATAGTTATAACAGAAATACTTTTTACTAATATTGTGAGAATTTTAGACTAACACCCTTGGTTAAAAATGATATTTTTCTGTTGTTTTATTCGACTTTCATTTTGTTTAATGCGATTGCATATGCGATTGCATATGGACACCTTGAAAATCTTGCAATCTGAAATGGGGATAAGCACGGAGCATCGTATCTACAAAAAGAAACGAATGTGTGGTGAATGATTGATTGATGCAGCATTTGGGTTTCATACTGAGTTGAGACAGGAAATGCTGTCTGTCATAGACAGGTTAACTGAAGAAATATCATGTAGATTTCAACAAGTTCACAATCTTGCAAGTAAATATGTTTTTCTTACATCGTCGAATCTGTTTGATGATAATTCTGATTGTTAGCTTGGTAAGGTTGACGAAGATATAGATAAAGATAAATTCTTTGCCGAAAGGAAGAGATTACAATATTTTCTAAAAGCTTCAGGAAAAGATAAAATCAGTAGACCTTTTGAACTTTTGAACTTTATACAGAGAAACCACATTGGGGATTCCGTCCCTAATATTGTGATCTTGCTATGCATTTTCCTTACCCGAGCGATTAACGTTGCCAGCTATGAGCGCTCTTCTCGAAACTGAAGCTCATAAAAAACTACCTTCGATCAAAAATGAGCCAGAAAAGCCTTACAGACTTGGCAATCCTCTCCATTGTCAATAGAGTGAATTTTGGTAGAGTTTGCCGAAAAAAGCGCGAAAAGTATGTTTGTAAATTTTCAACCGACTTGATGCCTTGCGATAGTTCTCTCAGAAAAATGAATTTATAGCCTTATATTCAATTCATAAATAAATTTATTAAAATAATTTTTTAACTATTGTTAAAAGGGTTGAAACATTATTAACAACAACAAAAGTTTTGCGCTTAAACCGAGCGATTACTCACACGGATTTCAAAAAGCATGGATACAAGACACTTTTTTTCTCTTTGGGAGGCTCGACCTCTCAATAATAACATTATGAAGGAAAAGAAAAGAAAACTACATCGGAGTAACCTCTCCTTGATACAGCCATGTTTTCTTGTGAAAATTCGGAAATAATAACATTAAAAAGTAAGTAAAAATGATTTTATAATTTCTTAACCTTTTCATGTTTTCAAATGTTCTCATTCATATTTATGAATTAAAATTTCAAATATTCTCATTTAAATTTATAAAAAGAAGTTTCTAAAATGTGTGACTTTCCATTTCTTAAATGTTGTGCTTAAACCAAGCGATTACACACAAGGATTTCAAAACGCGTATTTTTTTCTTTTCGAAAGGCTCGACCTCTTAATTATAACATTATGAATAAAAAGAAAATAAAGCTACATCGGACTATCCTTTCTTTGATTTCTTTGTTATTTAGCGAAAATTCGGACTTAAACAACAATAAAAAAAGTAAATAAAAATGATTTTATCATTTCATAACATTTTCAGGTGTCCAAATTTTCTCATTAAAATGTATTATTACATTTGTTTGTGTAACCAATTAATTTAACTTTTTTTTTTATAATTTGAATTATACATTTTTGTTTTGAAAAAAATATTTGGTTTCTTTCGTTTCATATTAACGTTTACTTAATTCCCTTCAGATTAATGTTTACATACTTATTATTATTCACATTATTGAAAAGAAATTGTTAAATTAAATTAAAAATGAAAAAAGGGGGGAATTGTTTAAACATTAATCTGAAGGGAATTAGTTCAATGAAAATAAATATTTTTAGGGCTTTTTGGAATTTTTAATAGGTTGTTATATGCCAGCAGTAGGAGGGGGCGGCAAAAGAGGAAATCATATGCCAGCGGCAGGGGCAAAAGAGGTAATCATATGCCAGCGGGAGGGGGGCAAAACATGTAATAATATGCCAGCGGGAGGGAGCAAAACAGGTAATTATATGCCAGCGGCGGGGGGCAAATTTTACGACCGCCCCGGGCGGATAAAACTGATGCTACGCCACTGGAATAAGGGTTAATGAATGTAAGGTGGTAGTGGTGCAGGAAAGAGAAAAGGGTATCACTTACTAGATTTTGAAACCGGTTTTGAACTCTATCAATATAGGATAGGTGCGCCGTCCTTTTCTGCAATTTAAGGCCACAAATAATGCATCCTATTTTTTAACAAAAAATAAATAAAGTTGAAGAGCTACGAAGACGGGAGCGATACGATTAAAAACAAGCATCTTTTTTTTGCTCCAGAATTTATTTTTCTACATAGTCATCACTATTCTCAATGCGCTGTGGCTAGTGATGGGCTGATGGCTGCGCATTGGAGTCCGGTGTGTACTTTGTCACTCACATCTCTGTCGCCACTCTGAAATTAACGGACCCATCTCCTAACTGTGCTGACAGGAACTGCATCGGCCTCGTAAACGTTCAACAGTAAATAATGTAATACTTCACTTATAGTTGAGAAGAGATTTAAGGATTAGTTTTAGGCTATAGAATTTGGAATATTTTTTATAACGAATGCTTTCATCCACTCATGCATCTAGATGTTTCGTTTTGCGGTTATCCTGTTGCTATTAATCTGAGGTCAACTCTTATCCCGAAGTGATTATGCAGCACAATAAATGTGTTCCTATAATCTCACGGTTTGTTCATATTTTTACGGAAATCGCTTCAGACAGTGTATGAAGCCGTTTGATGTAATGAGCTAAAAATTACTACTTCAAGATCAAAAATAAGCCGAGTGTTAGATACCAATCTGTAAAACAGCTATCTATCCTCCTTTTGTCAAAAATCATCGTTGATAGAATGTGAGGACTAAAGAAGAAAATAAGTGAAGTGAAAATTACGAGGATACCGGAAGTAAATCTAACGCCCACTTCCTACTCTTCTAACATGTCTTAGGCATAATGTGATGGTGAAACGGACTTTGTGAGGTGTTGTAGAAATAAAGCTGAAACTTATTTGAACGACAGGCGGCTCCTAAAATGCAATTAGATGTGAATCGCCGTCTTTGATGGGATTTATTGCCGTGATTTCAATGTTGATGTGGCAGTTCCTGTTCTTTCCGTCGTTGTGCTCTACTTCACACTCACGGCTTTTACAAACGTAATCTATAATATAAATCTCACCTGTCTGTTTAAATGTATGTATGTATGTATGTATGTATGTATGTATGTATGTATGTATGTATGTATGTACGAGTATATTTGTGTGTGTGTATATGTGTATTGGGGTGGAGAGGGCTCCTGTAAGCCGTGGTGAAGGCAACCTTTCTAGGAGAAGCAAATCTCTGATTTAAAAAACCTTAAAGTGGGAGACCAGTACCCGCATTAAGCTGGTCTGCAGTTTAATTTGTTGCTGGCTATCTTGCTCTTGCTTGTTGCTGGATCTCAACATTTTGAACCGAGAGAGAGACTTAGCTGTCGTACAAAGCTAAGACTCTGTAACATCATCTTTGTATAGATACTCCCTCAGGCATTTGGGCTCATGGATTTTAAATGTCTGAGGGAGGGGCACTCGTCTGACAAGACGTTGCAATCATCATGTATGTATGTATGTATGTATCAGGTGTATTGTGTTAGGTCATGTCATATGCTACTGGTACCATGTAACCCAGTACTACCTGCTTCATGGTCGGGTCACCGGCGACTAAACTGCTTCCCCCACCAGACTTGTTTGGTGAGGAGGGTGGCTAGTCTCCCTGAAGAATTAAAAACAAGACCGTTCAAAGAGCGAATGAACCCTTTTTTGGGGTCAACGGCCAACTAGCACCGTGTGTGTTTGTGTGTATGTATGTGTGTGTTGGGGTGGAGAGGGCTCCCATAAGCCGGGGCAAAGGCAACCTTTCTAGAAGAAGCAAATCTCTGATAATAAATAAAGCGGGAAACCAGTACCCGCATTAAGCTGGTCTGCAGTTTAACTTGTTGCTGGCTATCTTGCTCTTGCTTGTTTCTGAATCGCAATATTTTGAACCGAGAGAGAGACTTAGCTGTCGTACAAAGCTAAGACCCTATTACATCATCTGTGTATAGATACTCCCACAGGCATTTGTGTATAAAAATGGTCCTGTGGTGATGGAAAAGTTGTAACACGTGGAGACTTGAAATGCTGGAAGCGTGTACTAATTGATCTCAATGACCGTCTTTAGTGTCATGCTTGCTTGAGCGTGTGAATTCACCGGTAGGACTAAAAAAAAAAAGAAGTCATTTTTGGGCTCATGGACTTTAAGTGTCTGAGGAAGTGGTACTCGTCTGACAAGACGTTGCAATCACCATTGCATGTATGTATGTATTTATGTATGTATGTCTAAAATTTTTGATAGAGGCCACGATCGGTATCGTTTTGACGCTCAACCATTCGAACGACAAATATCGAAAAAATTGGTTAAAAACATTACTTCCTTCACCCTCAACTGGGCATTTTTCTACAGGGAGAGGTCGCTTTCTCCGCCGATATTTTCGAAAGTCAACCCTTTCTTTTCGATTGACTAATCTTAATTTAAACCTATGTCACTTACGGTTTGGCGATGGGAGCAACAGCAAAAATGTCCCTTTTTTTTTCACGTTCTTTTCATCCTTCGCGCCACGGGTTTGAGCTTTCCTACTACCACTTTTTTTTCTCATTCTCAACACACACCTCCAAACACCCGGGCAACGCCGGGCACCCAGGATAGTTTAAAAAAAAAAAGAAACGTCGAACTAATACAATTTTGCTTGAAATACTTCTTCGAGGTTTTATTCATTCTTAAGAATATACAATATTGGCATAGAGACCCGATGTTGCCCGGGATTGAATGATGATCAGTGAATGTTTTACACTTCCAATACTTTTATTGTCATCGAAATATGTGAAATCGCTCATTCATCAATCAAATCGATTGATTGCCTACTTTTGTTAGGAATACATCGCTGTGCATCAGAAGGAAGTTTCACATGCCTCTTCGCAGCGCTTTACTTCCCAATATTTTATAATCTACATTGCACTGTAGAGAACTTACTGTTGATATTATAAAATCATTTTGTATATATAATTGCTTGAATTAAAGTTTAAAATGCAACGTTCAAGTTCTATGCTTCAGTTGTGCCCTAAGCCCTAAGCAGAAACATTCATTTCGAACGCACTCGTGTCATATCAAAGAAGTTAGTGTTAATTTTATGTCTTGCCTTACTGCTTGTGCGGTTATAATGGCTGGAATTTAAGTTTAAAATAAAAACATTCATTTCGATAACGCCCCTACCATATCAAAGAACCTACTGTTGATTTTATGTTTGACCTTTCGGTTTGTGTAGTAATAAAACTTCTCAAATGCACTTAGGCTGTGTAAGGTGTTAACTTTGGTCAAAATTGCCGGTTCCTTCTTTTATCGGATTATTTCGATTATCGATACTTATCGAATAAAAGCCTAAGAACATTACCAGGCACATAAACTACATTTGTGTGAAATTTCACAAAAAATCGGCCGAGCCGTTTTCGAGTCCATAAGAACTGAACTCTCCCACACACCCACATACACAAACGCACAAAGTTCCTTTTATATAATAATACAGATATATGTATGTATATTATTAATGTCTTGTTCGTAGAAATCAAAAAAACAAATCGATAAATTATGTTGGTATTTCAGTTTAATGATTCTGAAAATAAACAGACATCAACTAGCAAATAAAAACAATCGATTACAAAATTATTCCGAAATAGAATTTCTAAAAAAAAAAAAAAAAAAAAAAAGAAAATAGTTTACAAAATACGAAAACAGAATGGGCTCTAAAACTAAATTCCCAGAGTTGTTCTAAAAGTAAAGCCTCCTATTTTTTAATCTCAAAACTAAAACATCGAACAACTAAGAGGACGGGAGTGGTACTATTAAAACCAATCGACCTTTTGTGCTCTAAAATTTATTTTTCCACATAGTCAACATCATTATCAATGCACTTTTGACAGCCTCTTTTGGTGCCTCGGTCGTAAATGTTCTAGAACGCTTTTTTTACTCACATCTCTCTCGCCACTCTGAAATCGACGAACCCATCTCCCAATTTTACCGATATTAAATACATCGATTTCGTAAACATACAGCAGGCACCGGTAAATGTTGATCGGTTCAAATTTTTTCTACATGGAAAAAAATTCAATGACACATCATTGCTTCTAATGCACGTTCATGACAGGGGTTGCTTTCACACCGTCTAATATCTGCAACAGAGAAATGAAACTTTCAGATCATGGATGCCTGTGTTCAGTAATCATAACAATGCAATTTCCAATCTGCTCAGATCCATTCGGGCGGATTAAAAATATAGCAGGCATTACTTTTGTAACGTCCCTCGTATAACAAACAGAAGGAACTTTGTTGCAGACATAAAAATTCTCGAGATTTTAAATTATTTACAGAGATTTCATTACGTAATGTACTAACTAATGATCTCTCCATTCCGGTCAAGTTAAACCCTGGATTTCATGGGTGCCGTGACCTTTGACCTTTTTTTTTAATAGTAATTAAGCCCCATTTAATATAATATAACGGAAAGCTCTTTCCGAGAAACCAGCAGGAGGGGAACTTTTTGTCTTTTAGCCTTTAATCATGTTTCTTCAACCCACAGCTTGACTATTGTTATTTAACTCATATGGAAACAATTTCTAGTGACAATTCAAAGAAAATTGATCGAGCAATTCTTTCATGTCAACAAAGTTGATGAATGTTGAATGACGTATCTTCTTTGGGGTTTCGATTTGAAGTCTTACGTGGAGCAATACGATAAACTGATGAGATGATTAGGGGCTTTGTTTTGACCAGTCGTTGGTTCTCTGCTGGTGGTCTGTGGCATGCATCGTTGGTTTAACACAACGCATACGTACTTGTGATTATTTATTCAAGGTACAAGCGTCGAGCAGCGAGGACGAAAGAAGGATAGAGAGAAAGAGAGAAACAGAACGGTAGAAAGAGAGAGAGAGAGAGAGAGAGATTTAAAGTTTATATCATTAGCCATCTGCTTCTAAGCGTAATCTCTCAATCCTTCTCACACAGCTTTCCAAACTTATGTAAGATTTTAACATTTTACCTCTTGTCTTGTGACTTCCGGTTCCCGTCGCCAAAAAGGGAATTGTAGCTTGATTCAAGTCAAGGATTTGATACAACATTGAGAACTACTATTATAATCCATTTATTTATCGCAGACTATTATCCCCATCTTTTAGTTGTTGTTTCACGAAGTTTTGGCCAACGTCAGGTGGATAGGAATGCCGAATCTCCTAACTGCATCCTAAGCAATTACTGCTTTCCACAGTTGTTGTCCTCTCACCACGTTTTGGCCAACTAAGCCTCTGGCCGGCTTTTGGGTAGGATTGAAACCGCTACCTTCAGACCACTAGAAGATGAGGATAATAGTCCGCAATAAATAAATGCATAAATGACACAAATCACTCATCTCAATAAGAATTTTAATTAATTAAAAAAACATTGAGAAACTCAAGCATGAACAGTTTAACACACACACACACACACACACACAAACACACACATATATACAGACACGCAGACTAAATAATCACCGATTACTTCAGCATACAACATCGTCATTACAAACACAGTTTAATATGTATGATATAAATTGTTAGAAATGTTTACTATACATACACACATATAATAACCCCCCCACATATATATATATATATATGTATATATATATATATATATATATATATATATATATATATATAGAGAGAGAGAGAGAGAGAGAGAGGAAAGAAATAAAGAGAGAGACAGGCAGACAGACTGTTTCTTACCAAGGACTGTATATTCGGCTATTTCTTCAAGCACGTTGTGTGTCGTCGATAAAAGTTAATCTTTATATCGGTAGAATTTACTTTCTTGCTGATATTGTCATTCCTTTTACAAAAGTTGGTGAACCCGACGTGATTTAACATGCAGTTTTGTTATCTAGAGTCGATGTTTGTAAAAAGTTTAAATTTATATAAATTTGAAGGAAGGAGGGCATTTATTTATTTTTTAATAGAAATTACTCTTTGTTAAAGAACATCACTTCAATGTCAAGAACTATCGCAAACGATAAGTTAAAATAGATAGATTCCGAATCAGAAAACAACGATTCTTTCCCGCTTGTCAGAAACATCGCTCATATAATGTGAGGACTAAAGAACAAAATAAATAAAAGACCAGAAGTTTCCTGGGGTCACTCGTACTTACTGTAAATTAATTTCTGCTATCGCCTTTCCTTCAACAAAAAATGGGTGACCTCGATGTAATTCAATATGCAACCTTCTAATCTAATGTCAGGTACCTTTTGCTTTTTCTGAAAAATTAACAATTATATAAATTTGTGTGTATGTTTTAGTCCTTCTAGGGGAGAACAGAATTTTCCATTAGTCACACGTACATATTTTCTTGTAAATTAATTATGAATCGCCATATTTTATTTATTTTGAGTGAAAGAAATTTGTAATATTTCCGTTTTAGCTCTTTAGTTGGAAAATTCAAACTGGAGTCACATACTATCTGGTGGTTTTGAATGTTGAAATTTATATGAGACGCTTTTTTTCTCTTACTCATGTCAGCACGAAACTGACTCTTATCAGTGATTGTATATTAGATTATTACTTCGAATTCGTTATGTGTTGTCAAGAAATTATTTTTTAATGGGTAGACTTTGGCATTCTTTCTGATGTGACCTTCCCTTCTACAAAAGTTGGTGACCCCGGCGTAATTAAACATGCACCCTTCTGATCTTAGTCAGATACTCTTTGATGTTTTCAAAAGTTGAAATTTATATAAGACGTTTTTTTCTTTTCAGTGTCAGCACGAAACTGGAAGTTATCAATAATTACTTCTTCAACCTTTTCTTATATCGTCAATCAAAACTTAATTTGTTTAATATCAATCGACTTTGTCATTGTTTCGGATATTGTCATTTGTTCTACAACCCAAACGATAGCAATCTTAATAAGAACTGACATACAAAAGACGAATTACTTTAGCTTCAAACATGTATCAGACTTAATAGATTAAAATACTGATTAAAATAAATCGATGAACGACGTTATGAATTACGTCATTAATGATGTAATCCAAATAAATATAAACGAAGATGGCATATTATATACGCTCCTCGCTATAAACACCAGCCAACTCTTTGGACTAGATATTACACACGGTTGGTTTAACATCTACTTTAATTTTATTTTTCCCCTTAAATTCCACTCTTATTTAGAAATTAACACGTTTGTTTTAGTACAAATACAAATCTGTTCATGTTTCGCTGCTATAGTTTGCTTCTTCAGGACCACAATTCTACATTTTTCTTAAGTGCTTTTGAAAAATATTGATTCAAAATTCATTTTATCAATACATTAAAACTAATCTAATACATACCCACACGCACGCACGCGCGCGCACGCGCGCGCACGCACACACACACACACGCACACACACACACACACACACACACACACACACATATATATATATATATATATATATATATATATATATATATATATATATATACTAGCAAAAGTACCCGTCGTTGACTGGGTTCAAAAACAGCCTACAGAAAATAGACTCTGATTTATTAAAGTATGATATGTTATGAAAAGGAAGGGTTGTAAAGAGATAGCTTCGAATTTTGGGATATCTAAACCTAAGCTAAATATGATGAAAGTAAAAATAAAATAGATAAACCCCATAATTTATTATACCATACCTGTTCACACTGAAACAATTACCACAATATTCTGTGGATCTATATTAAAAACCTTGTTAAACTTTGTGACATATTTCGATTCTATGGAGATCAGGCGCGAACGAACACCCCATAATTTTATTATACCACATTTCTTCAAACTGAAACATAATTATCAAAGTATACTTACGCAAATAGATATCAAAAATCTTTATTAAAGTCTGTGCCTATTTCTATTCTATGGAGGCCAGGCGCGAACGCAGACCCCACAATTTTATTATACCATCCCTATTTAAGTAAAAACATACATATCAAAGTATTCTTATGTACATCTATATCAAAAACATTTGTAAACGTTTTTTTTTTTTGTAATTTTTAAATTTTTTATTTCCATACTTTGTGGACCAGGCGCGAACGCAGACACCACAATTTTAATGAACCACCGTTCTGCCAGATCAACCATACCTATTCCTGTGTCTCGGTACATCTTCTATCATTATATGTAGTCAGTTTTTTTAAAAATAGTCAACCATATAGGAGCCTATTCGTGACCACACACACGCACACACACACACACACACATTCAGCTTTATATTATAGATATATATATATCTTTAATCTATAGGTTTTCGGTGTTTACTCATCTCCTCAGAGGAGAAAATATTAGCAAATATTATAAATGGTTTATACCTAATTTGCTAAAAACAATAAACACAGGAAATCATAATAAAAAGTTTTTAAAGTTTTTAAATATCATAGAGTAAGGGAAATTATATATTGGTTCAAATTATATATTGGTTCAAATTATATATTGGTTGGACCAATATATAATTTCCCTTACTCTATGATATTTAAAAACTTTAAAAACTTTTTATTATGATTTTCTGTGTTTATTGTTTTTAGCAAATTAGGTATAAACCATTTATAACATTTTCTAATATTTTCTCCTCTGAGGAGATGAGTAGACATCGAAAAGCTATAGGTTAAGGAGATGTATTCCTTGTCTTGCATATAATAAAAATGTCTAGATTTGAAAATCACCCATATATATATATATATATATATATATATATATATATATATATATATAGTAAAACTGGTAATTAGTCAAAACATGAAGAGAGTGCTCAATACTATTGCAGAGCAAATGTGTGTTTTATTTTTTTATTACCATTTTATATGTTTGGTTACATATGTTTCGGATGTTGGACCATGTTTACGACCCAACAGCCTCATCAGACCTTACAGAAATCAGGGTGGACGATAAAATTGTTGCCCTAAAGAAAACAACACTACAGATTTATTTTCAAACTTTTATTGAAAAAATCAATTCAGGTAACTTGATTATGAAGTTGAGCTGACATCTATTCAATGTAGCCGCCTTCAGCCTCAATCACAGCCTCAATCACAGCCTCGCACGGATCTGAAATTGAGAGCATGCTGTCCTTGGACCTCTATTGTTCCTGATATTCATAAATGACCTCCCCGACAAAATTGCCTCTGAGATGGGTATATATGCTGATGACACTACACTTTATGGCAGGCACGTCAGGAAGACGAATGAACACATTTCTAAAGAAATGGCAGAAACACTTGAGGAAGACCTCCAATCTGTGATGGAATGGGAACAAAAGTGGTTGGTCGTGTTCAATGCTGCCAAGACTAAACTAGTTTTATTCAATAATTACAAGAACTCTTTCTACCACCTATAGCAATGGCCAACGACTCTTTATCTGAGCTTTCAAACTCCTTGGCCTAACGTTCACAGGAAACATGAGTTGGAACAATTACATTGAAGGCATTGCCAGGGCCGCTGCAAGAAAGGTGGGCTCTCTCTACCGTGCTAGACAACTACTAACACCCGAAAGTATCCTGCACCTCTATAAGGCCACCATTCGCCCATGTATGGAGTATTGCTGTCACATCTGGGCTGGTGCATCTGCTACTAGTCTCTCGCTCCTTGACAAGGTTCAAAAGAGAGTCACAAACCTGATAGACCCTGAACTAGCATCTAAGCTTCAGCCTCTGTCCCATCGACGAAATATTGCATCCCTCTGCCTTTTCTACAAGTATTTTAGTGGTGAATGTTCTTACGAACTGCAATCACTTGTGCCCCCACGACGTGAGCACCCTCGACAAACCCGACAGGTTTCTAAATCCCACCCCCACACTGTAGAGATCCCTAGATGTAAAAGATCTTTTTACTCCAGTAGTTTCTTCCCCAGAACCGCTGGACTCTGGAATTCCATTCCAGGTCCCTGCTTCCCCAACAGTACTGACGTGCAGAAGTTCAAGTGTAACGTGAACCGACATCTTGCTGCCCAAATCCCTACATAGTACCCCAGTATTTGTTGCCCCTGATAGTAGCCCCCTACACCAAAGTGGCAATTTGCCTTGTTTGGGGTGAAAATGTAATAAAAATTTAAAAAAAAAAAACGGATGAGACTGGTCGTATACCAATAAACAGTCAGCATGGCCTTCTTTTGATGCAGCAGACTTGCCTAATCTTTAATATACGTATCCACGCAGAAACCTTTTGCACGACTAACCCTTTCACTATACAACCCATTTCCTTATTCTTACTAACGAAGATAACCAGTAAAACCGTTCATTAAATGTTAGAATGAGATTCCTCGACTTCATAGTCTAAATTTTTGGAACCCTGGCGTGATAGCGTGTTCGACGACATCTTTATTCTACAAGCTTCTTTCTTTTTTCATTCTTGAGATTGAAAGGCGCTGCCGGTATTTTTAATACCAATAGACACTAGTGTTTCATGTTGGTTAATTATTAAAGTCAAGAATCAGATAAAACATACATTGTTTTAAATCGAAATTAGAATGTAGACTGGAAGACACACGATCACAAAAGAAGACACGTAAGCAAAGTTTCTGTTTAACAGAGAAGGACGTCGGTTCTTCTTTATTTACATTCTGAGATTGCACACATATATAATCGCTTAGACCAACGAAAAACAAGGAGAGTTCTTATCTCATTGACAGTGAAGGAACAGTCGAAAATACACTCAAAGAGGGATAACTTTTAACAGCATTGAACGAGGAGCCTTCAATAGTTTCCAGACTTTTTTTTTTCGTACAGGCATTTAAAATTGTCGTAGACTCTTGAAAATTCAGTATGTTATTGCTATATATTTTATGAGAGGACTGATGACTAACCAATTTTTATGATTTCATGTTCAAATGAACAGGTACAGCAGGAATTGGAATACACCCTACTGAAGCCTGATTGTCACAGCTGGGGAATTTCAAAAATGCAACTTGGACGTGAGGACACTTTCGAAGAAGGACATGCAATAAAATTTTGTTTTAAACTGGAAAAAAAAATGCCACGGAAACGTATGGAATGCTTTAGACTGCTTTTAGACCATCTTGCATTAATTGAGCATCAGTTTTTGAGTGGTATAAGAGATTCAAGTAAGGCAAGGAGTCTGGGAGGGATGGTGAGGGTTGTTTGGAGGAGTAAGGAAGTCAGAAAACCAGAGTCGATTGGCTAAATAAAGAATTTCATGGATAACGTCGTGTGTCTATGGAGACAATAAATACACAGTTTGATGTCAGTGTGGGAACTCCGCACTCTTATTCGCTAGAAACTGAAAATGCAAAAATTTTACGTGAATCTACCAGTCCACAATCCATTCTTGCCAAAAACTATCTGACCTAGTTCCTCATCCTCCCTATAGTCAAAACCTTGCTCCCTGTGACTTTTAGTTATTCCCTAAGCACAATGAAAACCTTAGATGCTGTCGTAATGAGAAAATTGAGATGAAAGAGGCTGTGACGAGGATCATTGACGCACTCATACAAGAAGACTTTGATAGGATCTTCCAGAAATTATGGGAACGCTACAAGTGTATCGTAGCCGGAGGAGATTACTTCGAAGGGGACTAGAGCTTCATGTGTGTAATATTAATAAAAGTTTCCATGCGAAAAAAGTGTGGAAATTGAATTAAGATACTTATGAAACCCTGTGAGACGACTTGTCATAATATCAACTACCGATGAGAGGATTCGACTAACAGGAAGTTTGTGACTTCTGCAAGTAAACAATTCGCGGCTTTATTCTCATACCACAAGAAAGGGGCCATGAACGTTTTCGGACGAGCATTAAAAATAAGAGCCTGTCCCAATCAAGCGGTATAATATATATATATGCAAAATTGTTATATATATATATATATATATATATATATATATATATATATATATATATATATATATAGGTAGGTGTATATACATATGGACTCTCCACGTCGATTTCGACATATGAGCTTCCAACACAACAACTAAGTTGCTCGGAAATCCACACAGATGATTTGTTTATAGTGGTGAAGGCTTTGTGTAGAACCATCCACAGTTTTTGGTATTACTGCTAACCTCCATCGGTGCAGATAACTACCATAGGACAGAGTATATAGTAGACAGCGGGTTTTTAATCAGAGTTTCCTTCTCCTAGATGTATGTCTTAACGAAGACTGCGGGATGCATCGCTCCCAATGAATTAATGCGCCTCCAGATACCAACCTGGAAATTTCTACGACTCGGCGCTGTAAATACAGCGCCTAACCTTTCCAAATGGTCACCAATCTGGTACTGGCCAAGTTCAACGTTGCTTAACTTTGGCGATCTGGCGGTTATATATATATATATATATATATATATATATATATATATATATATATAATGTTAGAACGTTCTCGTTTTAACAGCACCTTTTTGTGAAATGAGAATAGTTGTTTGGTCATCTATTTGTATATGTGTGTGTTAGGTGAGCAAATTTACGATATACTCATTTACATTCTTTTTAAGAATTCAGCATAAATAACAGCTCTTAACAGTAACTTTAAAAATAGAACATAACACCAAGACTAGGGCGTAGTTCACTCTCAATTATACAGCAAATTGTATACAATTGGGCGGGGTGGTGGTGGTAGTAGTGATAACGTATAAAAAACATAGTGTTTAAAAATAAACTATTGCAAGAGTATGCATAACTAAAAAAGATCAAGATACATCAAGCCGTGAGTGAGTTTTTCCACCTCGTGATTTTTCATGTCATTATTTACGCTCGCTTGCTTTAGACATTTTTTATCGTCGCCGTCATCATTTTCTTAATGACATTATTCAATTTTAAATATAGATGTTATATCCACCCTACTGATTTTCGGTTCCACCGCAAATACTTCTTACAATATTTAAAAAGAAGAAAAACTTAAAAATACGTATGACGGCAAAATAGATTTTATCGGTTACAGAAGTTTAGAAATTGGATCGTGAGATTCCGTTATTCTGTCCTTAAGTCCGCACATTTCTCAACGATGTTTCTGACAAAAAGTCGCGAATTAGTGTTTTTTGCGTTGTAATCAATGTATCAAACACCTGTTGTTTGCTTGCTTTTAAACTTGAAGTAGAATTTCTAACTCTTTATATCAAGTAGTGTGTGTCTGTGTGTACATTTCCCTATCAAACTACTCTGTCAATTTTCAGTCGACATACTCGAGATTTTGCATAAAGGGTATTGAGATTTGGGAAAATATTTTTAATCGGTTTTTAGCCAGAAATTTGTCTTTCAAAGGGTCAAAGTTCAACTATTTTACATATGAAAACTCTACCAAACTCCTCCATCAATGTTGGACTCAAACATTTGAAATTTTAGATGTAGGTTACTTGGACATGGATCAAACATTTATAATTTGATTTGAGCCCAAAACAATAAACGTTATGGGGTCAAAATTGAGGTCAAAGTTTAAAAAAATTGACCTCTGAGGTCTTTACAAAATTATCCAGCCAATATTTTGGTCTAAACATTTGAAGTTTTACATAAAGTGTATTCAAACATAGGACAAGCTTTTTAATCAGGTTTTGACCGAAGAATTGGCTGCCTATGGTCAAAGTTCAAAAGATTTGATCTTTGCGGTCTCTATCAAACTATTCAGTAAATTTTGGGTCTAAACATTTGAAATTTTAGATAAAGAGTATTCAGACATGTAGCAAGCTTTTTAAACCGGTATTTGGGCGAAATTTTGGCTGCCAAAAGGTCGGTGTTGAACGAGTTAAAATTAGTAGACTCTACCGAACTCCTCTTCAAATTTTGTGCCTAAACACTTGAAATTTTGGATGTAGGTTACCTAGACATGAGTAAAAGTTTTTAATATATATATATATATATACATAGGTACATAAAGTTATGAACAGCACATAGGGCCCGAGCAAAGCTGTAATAAACTGCTAGTAATTTATAAAAATAAAAATTTCGCTTAATTATTCATTAAAATGAAAATTTACTTTAGTAATTCATAAAAACAATGCTTTACTGAAGTATTTCATAAAATAATATTTATTTTAATTTATATATTCATAAAAATTAAATTTTCTGTTGCTGTGTCTGTGTGTGTGTGCGCATTTCCCTATCAAATATCTCCGTCAATTTTTAGTCTACAGACTCGAGATTTGGCATAATGAAATTAGGGAAAAGTTTTTTAATCGGTTTTCGGCCAGAAATTTGGCTGTCAAGGTGTCAAAATTCAACGATTTGACATTTGAAAACTCTACCAAACTCCTCCGTCAAATTTGGGTCTAATCACTTGAAATTTTAGATGTAGGTTACTTGGGCATGGATCAAACATTTTAATTGGATTTGAGCCCAAAACAATAAACGTTATGGAGTCAAAATTGAGGTCAAAGTTTAAAAAATTTGACCTCCGCAGTCCCTACCAAATTAATCAGCCCATTTTTGGTCTAAACATTTAAAGTTTTACATGAAGTGTATTAAAAAATTAGACAAGCTTTTTAATCAGTTTTTTTTTGCCGAAAAATAGGTTCCCAAGGGTTAAAGTTCAAAAGATTTTACCTTTGCAGTCTCTAGGAAACTAATCAGTAAATTTTGGGTCTAAACATTTGAATTTTTACATTCAGACATGCAGCAAGCTTTTTAATCAGTTTGGGGGCGAAAATTTCGCTGCCAAGACGTCAAACCTGAACGCGTTAACATTTACAGACTTTACCGAACTCCTCCGCCAATTTTCAGTCTAAACACTTAAAATTTTAGAGGTAGATTACCTGGAATTGAGTCAAACGTATTGATATATATATATATATATATATATATATATATATATATATATATATATATATATATATATATATATATAGAGAGAGAGAGAGAGAGAGAGAGAGAGAGAGAGAGAGAGAGTAAGTTATGAAAATATATATCGCAATTAATTGAGTCAAACGTATTGATATATATATATATATATATATATATATATATATATATATATATGCACAAAAAGTGATAAACAGTACATAAGGCCCGTGCAAAGCTCGGCTGGACTGATAGTAATTGATAAAAATAAAACTTTGCTTTAATCTATATAATTATAAAACTCAAATGATCTTGTAACGATGTATGTAACCCATTTTCTGGTTTACAACATCCGGTTGCGCATGCGCGCATGACCTGCGCACTGAAATATTAACGTTTTTATTTCGAAATTATTATTTAACATGGGAAGAGTGGGGTTTAAAATAACTTGAACGTAATACAGAAATGAACGAATGAAAAAAGCAGGTATATCAAAATTTGAATTTAACTGTAGGTATTATGGTATCTGTTCAGTGCACACTTACCTATAAGTATGACCAACCACTTATAATTCAGTAACTGTAAAAAAAATTTTTTCCAAAATATTCAATTATAATAAACAGAACGACTCATAGAAATCTATCTATATTCTTTTTTCATTTTAATATACTTTCATAGAAATGTTTCTGTTATGTCAAAAAAAAACTATTTTCTTTACGTCACAAGTGTCACCCTCATACATGAATTCAATAGCTAATATAATATACTGACCCAACGGGTCACAGGTAGTCTAATAATTTATAAAAAATTAATGTTACTGTAGAAATTCATGTTACTGTAGAAATTCATAAAAATAAAACTTTACTGGAGTATTTCATAAAAATAATACTTTACTTTAATTTATATATATCTATAAAAATGAAATTGTCTGTCCGTGTGTACATTTCCCTATAAAATAACTCCATCAATTTTGACAAAGGAGTATTGAGATCTGGAAAAAAATTTTAATCGGTTTTCGGTCAGAAATTTGGCTGTCAAGGGGTCAAAGTTCAACGATTTGACATTTGAAAACCCTACCAAACTCCTCCGCCAATTTTGGGTCTAAACACTTTAAGTTTTAGATGTAGGTTACTTGGACATGGATCAAATCATTTTAATCGGTTTACAGCCAGAATTTTGGATTTCAAGGGGTCAAAGTTCAACGATTTGTACATTTGAAAACTTTACCAAAGTCCTCCGCCAATTTTGGGTCAGAACACTTGAAATTTTAGATGTAGGTAATTTCGACATGGATCAAACATTTTTATTTGATTTGAGCCCAAACCAATAAAATTGATGTCAAAGTTTAAAAAAATTTACCCCCCCCCCCGCTGTCATTACCAAATTATTCAGCTAATTTTTGGACTAAACATTTGAAGTTTTACATAAAGAGTAGGGCCAGCTTCTTAATCGGTTTTTGGCTGAAAAAGTTCAAAAGATGTTACATTTGCGATCTCTAGCAAACTATTCAGTAAATTTCGGGCCTAAACATTTGACATTTTACATAAAGTGTATTCAGGCATGCGGCAAGCTTTTTGCTCAGGTTTTGTGGCAAAAATTTGGCTGCGAAGAGATCAAAGTTGATACAAATTAACTTTGCAGACTCTACTAAAATCTTCTGTCAATTTTGTATCTAAACACTTGAAATTTTAGATGCATGTCAAACTTTTGAATATATACATATATATACATATGCACAAAAAGTTATGAACAGTATATGGGACCCTAGCAAGGCTAGGCTAGTAATTCATAAACATAAAACTTTAATTTAATAATTGATGAAAATAAAAATTTACTTTAGTAATTCATAAAAATAATACTTTACTAAAGTATTTCATAAAATTAATAATTTACTTTAATGTATATATCTATAAAAATGAAATTGTCTCTTTGTGTGTGGTTGTGTGTGTACATTTCCCTACCAAATAACTATATCAATGTTCAGTCTACATACTCGAGATTTTACATAAACGGTATTGAGATTTGGGAAAATCTTTTTAATCAGTTTTAAATCAGAAATTTGGCTTTCAATGGGTCAAAGTTCAAAGATTTGACTTTTGAAAACTACCAAACTCCTCCGTCAATATTAGGCCCAAACACGTGAAATTTTAGATAAAGCGTAATCTACAAAAGGACATGCTTTTAATCAGTTTTTGGCCGAAAATTTAGCTGCCAATGGTCAAAGTTACAAAAGATTTCACCATTACGGTCTCTAGCAAATTATTCAGCCAATTTTGGATGTAAACATTTGAAATTTTACATAAAGAGTATTAAGAGATGCAACAAGATTTTTAATCAGTTTTATGACGAAAATTTTGTTTCCATATAGTTGACCTTTGAAAACTCTACTAAACTCCCCCGCTAATTCTGGATCTAAACGATGCAATTTTAGATATAGATTATTAGGACATGGATCAAACTTTTTAATATAATCATACATATGCCCATAAAGTATTGAACAGCAAATAGGGCCTGGGAAAAACGGCTAGTAATTCATAAAAACAAAACTTTACTTTAGTAATTCATTAAAATAAAACTTTACTTTAGTAATTCATAAAAATAAAATTTTACTTTAGTAATTCATAAAACAAAACTTTACTTTAGTAATTCATAAAACCAAACTTTACTTTAGTAATTCATAAAAATAAAACTTTACTTTACTAATTCATAAAAATAAAACTTTACTTTAGTAATTCATAAAAATAAAACTTTTCTTTAGTAATTCATAAAAATAAAACTTTACTTTACTAATTCATAAAAATAAAACTTTACTTTAGTAATTCATAAAATAAAACTTTTCTTTAGTAATTCATAAAAATAAAACTTTACTTTAGTAATTCATAAAATAAAACTTTTCTTTAGTAATTCATAAAATAAAACTTTTCTTTAGTAATTCATAAAAATAAAATTTTACTTTAGTAATTCATAAAACCAAACTTTACTTTACTAATTCATAAAAATAAAACTTTACTTTAGTAATTCGTAAAATAAAACTTTACTTTAGTAATTCATAAAATAAAACTATACTTTACTAATTCATAAAAACAAAACTTTGCTTTACTAATTCATAAAATAAAATTTTACTTTAATAATTCAGAAAAATAAAGCTTTACTTTAGTAATTCATAAAAATAAAACTTTACTTTAGTAATTCATAAAACAAAACTTTACTTTAGTAAATCATAAAATAAAATTTTACTTTAGTAATTCATAAAAATAAAATTTTACTTTAGTAATTCATAAAAATAAAATTTTACTTTAGTAATTCATAAAAATAAAATTTTACTTAAGTAATTCATAAAAATAAAACTTTACTTTAGTAATTCATAAAAATAAAATTTTACTTTAATAATTCAGAAAAATAAAGCTTTACTTTAGTAATTCATAAAAATAAAATTTTACTTTAGTAATTCATAAAAATAAAATTTTACTTTAGTAATTCATAAAAATAAAATTTTACTTTAGTAATTCATAAAAATAAAACTTTACTTTAGTAATTCATAAAAATAAAACATTACTTTAGTAATTCATGAAATAAAATTTTACTGTATTAATTCATAAAAATAAAACTTTACTTTACTACATAATAAAAAGAAAATTTTTCTTTGGTAATTTAGTTAAATGAAACTTTACTTTAGTAAATAATAAAAATAAAAAATTACTTTAATAATTCATAAAAGTAAAACTTTACTGAAATAATACACAAAAATAACACTTGACATCAATAATTTATAAAAATAGACGTTTACATAAATAATTAATAAATTAATTTTCAAGTATTTATATACGCTTGCTCGGTTTGGACTTTTTTTGTCGTCGCCATCATTGTTATTTTAATAAGATTCATTCAATTTTAAAAATAGATATCTTATCCAGTCTAATGATTTTCGGTTTCACCGCAAATACTTCTTACACTATTTAGAAAGAACAATAAATTAAAAATATGTATAACGTCGAGGTAGATTTTATCGGTTTCAGAAGGTTAGAAAGTGGATCCTGAAATTCCGTTATTTTGTCTTTTACTTCGCACATTCATGAACGATGTTTCTGACAAACAGTCGCGAATTACTACAATGTATAAAACAATAATCGTTTGCTTGTTTTTAAGATTGAAGTAGAATTTCTAGCTCTTTATATCAAGTAGTTAATGTCTTGTCTTACAGATTTATAGAAATAATATTTACCGATACTAGAAAAGATTTTTTTCTAATAGAGGGAGATAATACCTTAATTGTCTGAGTCTGATTGCGATTCTTTACAAATTTCTTATTATTTTACTACAGAGTTGTCAATTTTGTCCTGATTACCGTAAAAACGCATGTTACATATGCATATATTTTTTCGAGCTTAAAAACAAACTTGTCGGGGGGGGGGTTATCTGTTGATTTTTGTTTTAGTGGTAGTTTAGAATAAATAAATATTCATTATTTTAATATTATTACCAACAGTGGAAGAATTTGCTTTAAACAAAATCAAATAAAACAGATAATTAAAGGAATCGTTTTTTTTTTTTTGGCATCGGAAAATATGAACAATTTTTCCAATTTCAATAGCCCATAAAGTTCCGATTTTTCCGATTTATAATTCCGATTACGATTAATCGTCCCAACACTAATTTTCTTTTTATCCTAAGCGTGTGTGAGAGAGAGAGAGAGGGGGGAGAGATATCACAAATATAGTGGAGATTATTTGGTGAGACTAAATAAATCAACCTCAATCATGTATACTTGAATGGTTGTATAGTTTTACAGCAGTTAATACTACAATGCTTGTGTTACCATATCAGGCTGTCTGAAGATATCGGCTGTCTGACTACTAATGCATCCTACATTAATGCCTTCATTTTTCTCTCTTTGCAAAACTCAATCATGTTCTGCAAAACCAAAAACAAAAACAACAATCATTCCCACCTTCCTTTTATTTCTTCCCAACTCCATTGTTGATTTCCTGACTTAAAAATGCATTAAATGTTAATGCTATGGGTCTTCTAATTTCCCTTTGCAAAAGTCAACCATGTTCTGCAAAGTAAAAAATAAAAACAATAGAATCCACTATACAACAACCAAACCAAACACCATGAATAAATATTTGAAGACATAAAGGACTTGAAGCATAAAACCTTCTATCACAATGAACTGATTCTACATTGAATAACCTAAAAAGGTTGATATACCAGAAAACAAACCCACCCAAACCAAACACAATGGGAAAATATTAGAGGATATAAAGAACTTACAACACAAAACCTTTTACTAAAAGAGCTTATTTTGATATTAATATCCCGAAAAGGGTTGATGCGTCGTACAAATAAAACAACCCAACTAAATCAATATTACATTGAAAAGTGTTGAAACTCGACTGAACACATGGAAATAAATAACTCTTTGAACACGTCTAAACACAACTAACCCTTACAAAACATCTAGACACAACTAACCCTTCAAAAACATCTAGACACAACAAGCTATTCAAAAACTTCTAGACACAACTAACCCTTCAAAAACATCTAGACACAACTAACCCTTACAAAACATCTAGACACAGCTAACCCTTACAAAACATCTAGACACAACTAACCCTTCAAATACATCTAGACACAACTAACCCGTCAAAAACATATAGACACAAGTAACCCTTGCAAAGCATCTAGACACAACTAACCCTTCAAAACATCTAGACACAACTAACCCTTCAAAAACATCTAGACACAACTAACCCTTCAAATACATCTAGACACAGCTAACCCGTCAAAAACATCTAGACACAAGTAACCTTTACAAAACATCTAGACACAACTAACCCTTCAAAAACATCTAGACACAACTAATCCTTCAAATACATCTAGACACAACTAACCCGTCAAAAACATCTAGACACAAGTAACCCTTACAAAACATCTAGACACAACTAACCCTTCAAAAACATCTAGACACAAGTAACCCTTCAAATACATCTAGATGCAACAACCTCTTCAAAACCATCTAGACACAACTGACCCTTCAAAAACATCTAGACACAGCTAACCCTTCAGAAACAATTAGACACAACTAGCTCTTCATAATCAGACAAAGCTACAACAGGTGAATAAGATTATTGTTTAATATAGTAAAGTTCTTGTTATTAATCACTCGGTTTCTATTGTCCGTTATTGGTTACAAAAGCTTGCGATTATAGTTATACCTTTCCATCCAACG
Organism: Euprymna scolopes; assembly: GCF_053919585.1. Lineage (NCBI taxonomy): Eukaryota > Metazoa > Mollusca > Cephalopoda > Sepiida > Sepiolidae > Euprymna > Euprymna scolopes. Next base: position 163,047,980 of record NC_136483.1, read on the forward strand.
ATACTTATTAGAGTAAATCCAATAAACACAATAATTTTAAAAAGAAATCTTTAATAAACATTTTCCCGATATTATAAATCCTTTATACACATGAATATTTGCTCTAAAAGAAACATTTAAATCATTTTATATGTATGCACATATATGCTGCGTGTGTGAAGCATTCAGTAATTATAAAAAGATAATACTATTTATATACGCCCAATAGAATACGAGACTAGAATAAATATGTAACCTGCTGTGTCACTTACTGAGTTTTACTTTAATTGCTTGTATAAAAAACAAGTGAAGCATGCATGGTCCTCCATGAGTGCACAGTGAACGAGGCATACAAAAAATGACTAAGTTCACCTTTGCCGCCCCCTCCCCTGATTTAGCCCCCAAAGTCCCCAGGGGATACCAAATCCTGGTGAAAATGAACAAACGGTGCAGTTTTAGGCCTTAAAATATGTAAATTTGAGTTCTGCACCATACAAAAAAAGAAATGACTAAATCCATCATTTGCCCCCCCCCTCATTTAGCCCCAAAAGTTCCCAAGGCCTTAACATATTTAAATTTGAGTTCAGCACCATGCAAAACTGCTAAATAGACATGCACAAAAATTTGGACAAATATGGTAAATAGTCCAAAAAATGTAGTGTTTTTATAAGCTCTTAAAGAGCCTCTGGGACACAGCCAAGAGTTATCGTGAAGTTTAAACAAATAAAATTATATAGAAATCAGTTAGTTACAACTTTTCAGAAAGTTTTATAAAACTCCAAGGCATTAAATTGTTTTATAAGCACAAAAGTGTCAATTTTAGCCATTTCCATGCGAAAGGCACCTCCAGGGGGCCAACCGGAGTTTTCCTGGAAAATCCGTTCCATTACCTTTTTTTTTTTTTTTACTAATATCATGTTTAATCTTTGTGCAAAATTTCAAAAAATTCCAAACATAGTTATTGAGAAAAGTGCGAACAGAAGAACGGACGAACGGACAAAGGTGAATTTAGAGGTTCACTCTCCTTTTGTCGCGGGACAAAAAAAAAACGTAATTTTTAAAAGCCACAATGTTAAAAGGTGAATGACAAAATCCAATATTAATCTATTTCTATTTGCTATTGATCTTTCTCGTCTTTTCTACGCTACAGTCGCTCGTTAAATAGTATTTAATTATACCTTTCCTTGTGTATGATGGACTGATCCAACTTTTCTTTTTTTATATATTCGAGCGTAAATAAACGGAGAAAGAGACAGATAAGGAGGAAGGGATAAACATCGTATAAAATAAGAATAGAAGACCAAATAATCTATATTCAGAGAAAGGGTGAAAGTGATAGACCCTATCTATCTATTCATTCTCCTAGTCTGGTTGATTGTAAATAGAGCCTCTGCAGAAACTCTCACCAGCTCTCTCCACTCCGGTCTGTCCTGTGCTATTGTGATAGTGCAGCTGAGCTTCAGACCCGGCCATTCTCTGATATTATCCTCCCATGTCTTCTTCTGTTCTCCATGCCTTCTTTCTCCTTTTACTGTCCCCTGCATTATTGTTTTAGCAAGTCCTGTTGATCTCGTTACGTGACCATATCACTGTAAATTACATTGGATAAACATAAACATATAAAATAAAAGCAGAGCATTATTCTTTAAAAAAAATAAAAATAAAAAAAGGCGTTGGATTAAAAAATTTATTCTATTTAAAACTACTTTTTTATTGAGCAGATTCTTTTATATATATATATATATATATATATATATAACTACTTCATTTACTCACATAAAATTGACATACAAAAGTATAGATTTATGCGTAAACTTTAAGTATTTACTTCAAAAGTGCTCAATATGTAGGTAGAGCTAGTTAGTAAGTTATAAAATGTATATGGCGATTAAGCTACACTGAATATTCCGCGTTTCATCCACTCTAGGACTCTTCAGGCTTATGAAGAGTCCTAGAGTGGATGAAACGTGGAATATTCAGTGTAGCTTAATCGCCATATACATTTTATAACTTACTATATATATATATATATATATATATATATATATATATATATATATATATATATATATATATTGGGTGGCCCATTTAAAAGTAGCCCAGAAAATGCAGTTGTGAGGAGGAACGTTCTTTTATTGTTTACATTACCTGCAATGTTATAAAAGATGCTGAAAGTGCTCCCAGTTGACATTTTTTTTAAACAGTGATAACCATTTATCAAGGCCCGGAAGCCACTCAGGGATAAGGGTTATTGCAAGTACATTACGTTAGTGTGGAGATTTGATGAAGTGTTTACTTAAGGGGGCGGTTCATTAGGAATTTGTTAACGTTGGACTTGAACACATCCAAGTTGTAGTCCGGTACGAAGCAGGCAGACGAAACAGAGTTCCACAGGCGTGCACTTCTAAGAAAGAAGATTTGTTCATGGAATCCACGTTTTGATTTAGGCACAGATATAGAGTGGGGGAAATTTTTCACAGTGAATTCAGCTAGACAGTGAATTCAGCTAGACGTGAAAGATGGCGAGGGGGGACCAGAGATTGGAGTTCAGACGAGCACCTACCATGAAAATAACGATAAAACAAGTATAGGCTCGCAACGTCTCTTCTGTGGGAGAGAGGTTGCAGGGTAGAGAAAAGGGCATCCCCCACTAAGCCACAAAGCCTATTTTGTACTCTGTCAAGGCAGGATAGGCTCTTTTAGCAGCTCCTGTCCAGATATGGCAACAGTATTCCATCCTTGGACGTACTTGGCTTTTATATAGATAGAGAATTGCATCAGTAGTGAGATATCTTCTGGAGCGGTAGAAGGATCCCACCATCTTTCCAGCGAGCTTGGCAACAGACTTGATGTATGTGTTCCATTTCAGATCAGGAGTAAAGGTCAAACCCAGAAGCTTGTCAAAACACGGGGCCTCACCCAGACGAGAGCCATCCATCACAATTGATGCCAGATGGGATCAGAGCGTTGATGATGTAAGGATAGGAGTTTGGTTTTGGATGCATTAAAGGTAACCAGCCACGTCTTCCCCACTGAACCACGCGCTCGAGATCAGAGGAGAGAGAATCAGAGAACTTTGTCATTTACAACCTTTGATGTGTTGCCGTAGATAGTCGTGTCATCAGCATAGATGTCAACGAATGATTTAAGTATGTGCATTTCCGGGTACATTTAACAACGTTTGCAGATACTGCTGGCAGATCTTCTTTGGTGATTCTCCTGATAGCGTTGGTAATGTTCTTCATTAGTTGGTCGAGATTGTGAGGATTATTTGTATAAACATTTTGTTTTAAAGTCCCCCAATTAAAAATCACATGAGGACAAGTCCGGGGAATGTGGTGGCTATAACCCTTTGCTTATTGTTCTTTCTTCCGTAAACATGTCATGAACTCGTGTCAGTGATCTGTAAGACATGTGGCATGTAGCGTCATTTTGTTGGAAAAAGATTGCATTTTGTCTTGTGGTGTCAGTTGATCGCTAAGAAAAAGATTAGAGAAATCGGGTTACTTTTAAGTGGGCTACATTGTATATGTTGCATCGCCAAATTAAATTAGGAAGGAGATTGTTATTATTATCGTGTGGTTGTATATAGATTTGTTTTAAAGAAAAATGCAATTAAAATTACAAACATAGTTAAATGACGTTTTGGAAATTTAACTTGACTTCATTCTAAAAACAATAACAATAAGGAATTTAAGATAAATAAAAACAAATATGTTTTCAGAAAAAGGTATGTTAGTTTTCATAACTAGCACAAATAATGATTGTTGAGTCTAATGGTGTCTGACGTAGAGGTCGCTTAAACTCACGTGGATCTTAGGAGACAGCTTGAAATGACACGTATCATTTAATCAAGAGTTAGAAGGCAGTCGAAGAAAGCAATTGAAGAAGTTAGTCGAAACAGGAAACATGAGTTGGAACAATTACATTGAAGGCATTGCCAGGGCCGCTGCAAGAAAGGTGGGCTCTCTCTACCGTGCTAGAAAATTACTAACACCCGAAAGTATCCTGTACCTCTATAAGGCCACCATTCGCCCATGTATGGAGTATTGCTGCCACATCTGGGCTGGTGCATCTGCTACTAGTCTATCGCTCCTTGACAAAGTTCAAAAGAGAGTCGCAAACCTGATAGGCCCTGAACTGGCATCTAAGCTTCAGCCTCTGTCCCATCGACGAAATGTTGCATCCCTCTGCCTTTTCTACAAGTATTTTAGTGGCGAATGTTCTGACGAACTGCAATCACTTGTGCCCCCACGACGTGAGCACCCTCGACAAACCCGACAGGCTGCTAAATCCCACCCCCACACTGTAGAGATCCCTAGATGTAAAAGATCTTTTTACTCCAATAGTTTCTTCCCCAGAACCGCTAGACTCTGGAATTCCATTCCAGGTCCCTGCTTCCCCAACAGTACTGACGTGCAGAAGTTCAAGTGTAACGTGAACCGACACCTTGCTGCCCAAATCCCTACATAGTACCCCAGTAGTTGTTGCCCCTGATAGTAGCCCCCTACACCAAAGTGGCAATTTGCCTTGTTTGGGGTGAAAATGTAATTAAAAAAAAAGAAAAAAGAAAAAAAGAAGTCAGTCGTAGAAGAGACAAGAAGTCGGGGAGAAGACACCGTGAAAGCAGGTTAAGTCAAAATCAAAAGGTGAAGTCAAAGCCTTGTAATTCCGAAATGTTGACACGGTGTGTGAATAAATGTTATATCAATATAACTTTGTTTGGCGTAATCTTCCTAAGAAATAGGTATGTAAATTCTTCCCAGTTGTTACTGTCATATTAAATAATTATCGAACCCTTAAATGTTTACAGATTCTCTCTATTATATAGACTGTTACTATTATATACAATCCTCTTCTTCTTCACCAAAGAACATTTGTCTAACTCTTCATCAATGGAACATTGTCTCGCCGTTTGAAGCCCCTCCAATATACAAGTATTTGTTACTCCCTAAAAATAACATATCGATATGTTCACATCATCGTTTCTGTTTAGCTCAAGCAAAACATTGTTCATCGAAAAATTTATATACATCTACCTGGCTCTTATATCGGTAGAAAAAGTCAAGATATTGTAGAATTATAGTTACAATATTTTTATTCAAGACAAGGGATACAGAATAAAGGTGAAAGGTTCCTTATTCTATGGAGTTTCAAAGAAAGACTCTTCTTCTTCTTCTCGGAAGAAAAAAGTAAGCAAAAGGCAAATATAGATAAGTGTTTATTTTTGCTCAAGTTTTATAAACAGTCGAGAAAGAAAATTGAAAGGAAAATAAGTTTTTAGATAAACTTAGAGGAGATAATCAGCAAGGTTCACTATGTATTGTGGCCCTGTCGGTGGGTCATTAGAATACGCCGACTGCCCCCATGCAGAGGGTAAAAGTCCCTCAATGGGGGTCCTGAATATGACCTTAAACTATATCCAGTGGTGAGGCCCCAGCTTGTGGGAGCCACCCTTTAATTGCCATTGCTCCCAGGTCCACTCTGACCCGGAGCGGTAGTACCAACTATGGGTTAAATAGAAACTGACGTGAAAACAACAAATATACTCTATTAAAAATATTTTTCTTCAAAATCTTTGGATTCGGCATTAAATAACCCGAAAAGAGTTGATATGCCGTAAAACAAGAACAATCAACCAACCACTATCTATTGTTGTAAATATTCAGTGATATTCAAACATTTACAATAAGTTAAGGCGATTGGTGAATCCGAAAAGTGTTTTTTAAGATATTCTTTGGAATCTCTTAAAATATGGGAGGGGGGGGATTAGAAAAGGATGAAAAGTCTGTGTAGAAAAAATCCTGTGGTGAAATGCGGGAGTAGAATCCATGGACTCCATAGTTCTTGTGTAAAGAGTCATATGAAGTCTTTTAAAAAAATATAAGATTCAAATGGCTCTCGTCTTGGGGAAGCTTCATGTCTTAACAAGCTTCTGGGACAAACAGTAAGGAAACACGTGACTTACTTGACTAGCACGTGTGCATGATTCAAAGGGTCGGTCGTGGAATGAAATGAAAGAGAAAGAAAGGAAAAAAAAAGACGGCGAGACATTTTGTTTTATGGTGAATAATCACGTGACTGTGAATGTTTATGTAAATGAAACTGGTTTATAAAAGCGGACGTGAAGCGAGCATCGGGCGAGTTGAGAGAAGGCGTGTTACTTATGCAGACGTATGGAAGTCAGCTGGAAAGATCGTTGCGTTTAGAAGTCGGAAGTTTTAACAACAGTGTCGAATTGTACCGAGAAGTTGATGATTGGAATTGCAAAATAAATAACACTTGAGTTAATCATACAAACCTTCACTCTTGATCTGAAATTAAACACAGGAATCAAATCTGCTGCTAATCGAGCAATTCCGTCCATTAAAATAGGGATTAAAGGTGATAACGCACGTACGGCTAAAAAATTGCCATAGTGTATAATAATAATAATAATAATAATAATAATAATAATAATAATAACTAGCGGGACATGTGGAAATTCCACAGCGGACTCTTTCATAGGTAATATATTGATGTTGGCATTTCGTGGATGTTCAGCATAAATGGGGATGCTCTGATATTATTGAAGCTCTTTTGTCAAAACAGCAAAAGTATGTATCTAAGCTAGCAGGGGCGCCCGGCGTAGCCCGGTCGTAAAATGCGCTTAAATATGATATTTTAATTTATGCAGACTTCGTATATATTCTTATAGCCAATTTTCTATCGATTCTTACATATTACAAAGTTGTGATTTAAAAAAAAATATTCATATGACTTGAGTACATCAGCTATAATTGAAACTTATGCAAAATTCTTGGTAAAATTATTTATTACAAGAAATGGAAAGTCTTAGCAATCAAACGACAGTCACTCGGAAGAAAAAAAGACGTAAGCGTGACACACAAAATAACACATACGCTATCGTATTAATATATAGATAATGGCTTTGATTTGACTGATAGATTCACTGATCATATGGGCCATTGCGATTAACAATTTACCACAGAGTACAATGGTTGGTGACTTTAATTTGCCAATTGGGTTAGTAGTATTCGTAAAAGAAAATAAAACTATGTGCGAATTATTGGGTTGGTTGGTTGGTTAGTTGGTTGGTTGGTTGGTTGGTTGGTTGGTTGGTTTACGGCATATCAACTCTTTTCATGTTATTTAATGCCGAATCCAATGGTTTTGTAGAAATATTTTAATAGAATATATTTTTTTTCAAGTCGGTTTCTATTTAACCCATAGTTGGGACCCTAACAGGTACTACCACTCCAAGTCAGAGTGAACCTGGGAGCAATGGCAATTAAAGGGTGGCTCCACACTCCCCAAAGCCCGCAAGCTGCGGCCTCACCATCGGATATAGTTTAAGGTCATATCCAGGACCAAACTATTGGGAAATAAATTACAAACAATAATGGAAATACGGTCGTACATCTAAACAATATGACATAAATGCGGGAGTACCTCAGGGGTCCATCCTTGGACCTCTATTATTCCTGATATTCATAAATGACCTCCCTGATAAAATTGTTTCGGAGATGGGTATATTTGCCGATGACACCACTCTCTATAACAGATATGAAGGGAAAACAAATGAACACATATCCAAGGAAATGGCAGAAACACTAGAGGATGACCTCCAATCTGTAGTGGAATGAGGACAAAAATGGTTGGTCACATTCAATGCTGCTAAGACTAAGCTTGTCTCCTTCAATAACCACAAGAAACCTTCTCTACCACCAATAGCAATGGCTAAGAACACATTGCCTGAAAGTACTTCTTTTAAACTCCTCGGCCTAACGTTTACAGGGAATATGAACTGGAATAGATACATTGAGACCATTGCCAAGGCTGCTGCAAGGAAGGTTGGCTCCCTCTACCGTGCTAGAAAACTACTTACGCCTGAAAACTACTTACGCCTGACAGTATCCTATACTTCTATAAGGCCACCATTCGCCCATGTATGGAGTACTGTTGTCACATATGGGCTGGTGCATCTGCTGCTTGTCTCTCGCTGCTGGACAGGGTTCAAAGGAGAGTCGCCAACCTGATAGGTCCTGAACTGTCATCTAGGCTTCAGCCTCTGTCCCATCGACGAGATGTTGCATCCCTCTGCTTTTTCTACAAATACTTTAATGGTGAATGCTCTGACGAACTGCAAACACTTGTACCTCCCCGACGTAACTACCCCCGACAAACCCGACAAGCTACTAAGTCTCATCCCTTTACAGTAGATATCCCTAGGTGCAAGAGAGCCTTTTACTCCAATAGTTTCTTCCCCAGAACTGCGGGTCTTTGGAACTCCCTTCCGGGATTCTGCTTTCCCAACTGCACTGATATGCAGAAGTTCAAGTGTAATGTTAACAAACATCTTTCTACTCATCTCCCTTCATAATGGCCCCGCTAATTAAGTCCCTAATAGTAGCCCCCTACTTCAAAGTGGCACTGTGCCTTGTTTGGGGTGAAAATTGAATAAAAAAAAATTGAAATAGGATGCTGAATATATAAAAAAAGAAAGCTGCACCTTACGAGAGAGCTAATTCAAGGGAGATAATATTGATTAGTTTTATATTCATCTCAAAATGAACGTGAATAATATGTAGGACACATTAAATATTAAAATGCAATCGATAACAGCTAGGAGATCTAAGGTGATAACGAACTTTTTCTGGTCTATTTAGGGAGAAAAATAGATTCCCGCGCAAATGAAAACGATATAGCTTGCCATTCTTTTAAGACCAAAGCATGTGTGGAGATTTGTGTAACTTGAATCATTCGAACTCCTGTTCTCATCTTAAGTGTTATACTCACGATGTTTCAGCCAATCGAACCGCTGACTTTCTCTGTCTTCTTCAGACTCTAACTACTAACTGACTAAAACCCTACGTATACAAAAATATCTTCTTTCTAATGACGTCATCACCACGTATCATCCTTTAGCATTGGCTTAGTCTGTCATATATACTTGTTTATCTAGCCAACATTTCTAAGGCACCTCCGTCATCTAATGAGTATCTCTTGGAAATACCACGTATCGAATTTTGAAGTACTAGAAAAGCTAAAATGTCCAGTGCTGAAGAAATAATCGTAACAAACGAACTGAGATGAACAGGACATGTCACGCGCATGTCAGACAACAGACTACCAAAAGCAGTTCTCTTTGGTGAGCTCAAAGAAGGTACACGACCCCTAGGCGCATCGAAACTGCGCTATAAAGACGTGTTCAAGAGACATTTGAAAAACACAAACCAACTCAACGACTAGAGAAGAAAAGTTTGGAGAAGTGTGGTATCAGGCGCAGCCGATGCCATTAGAGATCAAAGCATTGCTGCTTGGGAAGCAAAAAGAGCGCGACTACGGCTGCCACTACCCGGATTTTCTGCCATCAGGTGTCACATCTGCGGCCAGGGTTTCAGAGCTCCGATCGGACTCACATCGCACCTTCGACACGGACACTAACCGACCTTCGCACTAATCGTCGAAATCAACGGACTGGCCGAGAGAGAGAGAGAGAGAGAACATATATTCCTTCTCAATTTTAACATAAATATTTTTATCTAAAAAACAAAAATACTTTCCGCCTTGATACATTCTTACTAGAATTCTATTTAACAACATCAATAACGATCATAATCGTTAAGCCCGGACCAACTAAGTAACACATGGAGGTAGAGGGAAGGCTGTCACTCCTATCCCCATATCGTTCCACTTACATTTGATCCTCACCTTATTATACTGAGAGTTTAGCAAGGTGGCGTCAAGTACCATTTTAAAGCTTTTGGTATGATTAGTCAAAGGATTGAACCCAGATCTCCCGTCCCAAACACTCTTACCATTATACCGAGTGAGTAAATACCATCTGATAAATATTTATACATCTAGGAAAATGTACATATATATGCATATATATGTATATATATATATATATATTCTACATTTATCGAATTTTATAAATATTTTATCAGATGGTATTTACTCATATATATATATATATATAATTATTTTTTTACTATAATAATTGAATACCTACAGACACTAGTGTTTCATCCTTTCGGGATTCTTCAGTGCAGGGTGTCACAATTACTACCAGTCGAACGATTCGAACCCCGCGACACGAGACATCTCTGGCTCGATTAGCGGAGGCCGTATCCATTCGGCTACCATTAATCGTGTGAAATAGCGTTGAATTTTAAACATTTTAATTTAAATGTTCATTACGTCAGACAGACAGTGATCAAATCGTTATACGACGATCTACGCATAAGAGCTAAAGTGACCGACTTTTATTCAACAGAAAGTGCTCAACGATAAAAAACGTATTTCTTAAAGGGGCTGTCATAATTATTTTTTTACTATAATAATTAAATACCTACAGACACTAGTGTTTCATCCTTTCGGGATTCTTCAGTGCAGGGTGTCACAATTAAGTCCTGTTGATCTCGTTACGTGACCATATCACTGTAAATTATCTATCTATATCTATCTATCTATCTTCTATCTATATTCCTATAAATTCGTTTTTCTTTTGGGTGTATTTATATTCATATTAAAAAAACCCTTTTCTACTTATTTAAAAAGAAAATACAATTTTCTTATATATGGGTTGTGGAATTGCATCCATCTGCAAAAGATCTAGCTAATTTGCATATTCTTTTAAACATTCATTTTAATTAATTTCCTATTAGTTTTTTTCGGTTTTCTTATGGGGTGATCATCTTTATTTAACTATTACGTGTAATTATATTCATGCAGATATTCTACATGATTTATACTTGCGTAATTGTTTCCATATATATTTATATATACGTATATATTTTTGTTGCACAGATTTTTCCTACCAAACTCCTCCTAGAGTTTTTGGTCTACGGACATAAAATTTCATATATAAGGTGTTTGAATCCATGCAAAACTTTATATTTGGGTTTTAGCCTGGAAAAATCCGTGCAAAAGTGTGAAAATTAAAAAAAATGAAATTTGCCAGGTGAAGGTCGAATGCCGCCATTACGAATGCATAATGTAGTTAATATTGGTTCATGTTTTAATTTTTAGCCTTGCAGCAAACATGTTTTCATAGCCCAGTCATTTATGGCAGAGGCAAAATAAATCGTGAGCTGAACGTTTTGGTTTCGATTCTCAATGGTGGCGCATGAGTCTTTTTTTTTTTTTAATAATTATTATATATTGCATCCAATCTATCTATCTATCTATCTATCTACATCTATAAAAGTGTAAATGTCTGTCTGTCTTTTCTCTATGGTAATTAAGGAAGACTATTATACAGAAATACATTACTTTACATATTCACACTTTTTAATATATACATATGTACATAACCTTATGGACAGTATATAGGGCCCGAGCAAAGCCGGGCGGAACTGCTAGTATTGGATAAACATAAACATATAAAATAAAAGCAGAGCATTATTCTTAAAAAAAATAAAAATAAAAAAAGGCGTTAGATTTAAAAATTTATTCTATTTAAAACTACTTTTTTATTGAGCAGATTATTTTATATATATATATATATATATATATATATATACATATATATATATATATATATATATAACTACTTCATTTACTCACATAAATTTAATATACGAAAATATAGATTTATGCGTAAACTATAAGTATTTACTTCAAAAGTGCTCAATACGTAGGTAGAGCTAGTTAGTAATTTATAAAATATATATGGCGATTAAACTACACTGAATATTCCGCGTTTCATCCACTATAGGATTCGTCCTATAATGAAGCTGATGCAGTTGATGTCGGCACAGTTAGGAGATGGGTTAGTCGATTTCAGAATGACTACAGAAATGTGAGTGACAAAGCGTTTTTTGGCGGAGAGGGGTATAAGATGGTACGATTTCTGTGTTACTTTATGATTATCTTATCAGTGATTATTCGGTGTTATTCAAATATATGAGTTGGTTTCTGCAATCGAGGATGTTTTTGTTATTTCAGTTGTTTTCATCATTGCCGTGCCTTGGAAGGCATTAATTTTCTATTTGATTCAAGTTTTGGTACTTTTGCAGAATACGGACAGTGGTGAATTAATAGCGTTATTATTTAGAAACCTATTAACATGGAAAGAGTTTTTTTTTTAATATGGTGCACTTTCAGCTAACAATTTAATGAACGAAGGTGCCGTAGAAATTGAATTTAACTTGAAAATCCTATCTAACTATAGTACGGTTCGTAGTCTGCATAAATACCTCAACTTCTCCTAATCCTTTTTTTTTTGGGGGGGGGCATTTTTTTCCTAGTGCTCCTACTATCATGGGTATCAAAGTGATCTTATTGTTACATATTCTTATTTGCATTCTTCTTCTTCGTTTTTTTGTTGTTGTTGTTGTCTTTACCTCTTTCCTCTTTCATCATCATCATCATCATCATCATCATCATCATCCTCATCATCATCTATAGAAGCAAGTGCTATCGTTCCATACACTTCTTCTTTCATCCCTCCTTCCCCTCCTCATCCTCCTCCTCCTCCTCCTCCTCCTCCTCCTCCTCCTCCTCATCATCATCATCATCATTATCACCACGCAGAAACAAGTGCTGACGTCTATTGCGTGAGGTATTGTAGCTTTCTCTTTGTCTTTCATAAATATGTTACAGCGGCCATGGCGTGTAGCATTGGTCTTTCTTTTGTTCCTCCCTGAAAAGGCAGGTGATGGCATCTCTAATGCGTGGCATTGTTACCTTATGCTTTTATAAGCGATAATTCACATATATATATATATATATATATATATATAAGCGATAATATATATATATAAGCGATAATTTCCCATATATATATATATATATATGCGAAATTTTCTATTCCGTGTTGAATTATCGCTTATTTATTTATGTATTCATTTCAATGGAAACACACAACACAGTAATCCGCCGTGTACTATTCTTCTTATTTATATTATTCTCGATATGTTGTCATAAAAGTGCATGAGAACATGGTATATAGTGTGTAGCCTAGTTGTTTTGTTTTTTTTAAGTCTTCCTTTTTGTTTTCTAGAATCAATCAATGATATCCGTGGCGTGTAGTATTATTGTAATCTCCCTATTTCCTTATTTTATATCTTTCTTTTTTCTATATTTCAATTTTCCTTTCTTTATAATTACATTTTTTGTCAACCTTTTTCGATCTTTCGATCTTCCTTTGTAGTATTCTAGTTTGTCGTCTTTATCGATTATGGGCCATTAAATCGATTTCTTCCGTCATTGTTTGGATTTTTTATCACCCTGTGGTGATGGATGTGGGACAACTGCTGAATAAGCTGAAACCAACATTTCTTTAAATTAAAGTAAGAATAATATACATGATAAAATGAAAGTGGAGGTTAAAGGTTCAATCCTCAGTGAATAAGAATACAATTACGAATTACTTAACTACTCATGATAAAATGAAAGTGAGCTACGCTTGATTAAATAAAGGATGACGTTGGAAATTCCGTACAGAGTTTGACATAAAGATTCCCACGTAAAGATGAAGTTTATATCGGCCAAAACGCTGTAAGAATAACATACAAGATGAGAAGAGTAGTTTTAAGTAATCCAAATAATACAAAAATGAAAACAATTGATCCGATTAGGTTTGAAATTGGCTTAGCAGCCCTATAATCGTTTGTGAATTACAGAATAAATATGGAAATCGGAAGATGAAAGACCTGTAGGAAAAATCTGTATAATAAACTGCTTTAGACTTAAAAAGGTTACATTTGTGGTGCTCGAGATTTAAATAGAAATCGCTACAGGTAAGGCATGAAGCCCTTTAATATAAGAGAATAAGAAAAACGAAAAATAATCATCGCAAAAAGCTTCCTATTGCGGTGGCATTTTGGAAATAAGGTACTAGAAGGGGAATCTGTATTGCGATAAGGTATCAAAGTAGCAAATTTATGGAGCAATCTGATGTTAGGAGCCAACAAGACCGGCAAATGATTATCACATAGACAAAAGATACCTATTGGCCTTATTCTTGAAAAGATAACGGCTAAAGGTAGGAGGAAAACAGTCAGCGGGAAAAGAATTGCACAAGCCTACAATTCTTAGTTTAGTTTGGTTGTTTTGCGGCATATCAACCCTTTTCGGGTTATTTAATGCCGAATCCAGTTATATTGGAAATAGTATTCATGCTGGATCCAGTTATTTTGTAGAAGGTTTTTATTCTTGAAGCTCTTTGTATCTTCAATTGCTAATTTGTAGTGTTTTGTTTGGTTGTTTTATAGTGGATTTTATCGTTTTTGTTACCTGCACTGCAGAACATAAATGAGTTTTGCAATGGGAGAGGGAAAAGGGTTACAGTATTAATGTTTGGTACATTTGAAGTTAGGAAACCAGTCAGGAACTAGGGGGAGATAGAAAGAGAACGGGGAAATGGGAAGAAGGAAAAGGGGGGGGGGGTTGTTTTGCAGAACATAATTAAGTTTTGCAAAAGGAAGTACAAAAACCAAAAAAAAAGGTGTATTTCGTCTTAGGAAGCCAATATCTTCAGACAGCCTAATCTGTTAGCACCAGATACAATTCTTAGAAAGAAGCTATTGAAATAGTATTACAATGAGCGCATTGGTGGAGAACACTAGACCAACGAGTCAAGCTCATATTAATTGATCCACTAGATAACTGATTTCTCATTTAAGGAAATCACTTCTTCGTTTTTGATGACGTTAACTCAATGTATGGTTGAAATAAAGCTAATCGTCACACAGAAATAGCTAACTTATCCACATCGCTATATTATACATTCATAATTTCTTTCAATTTGTTGTATATTGAACGGGTAGATCAGCTAGTATCTAGTTCAGATGGTTGAGATTTAGAGTTAAATAGGATAAATGAGATCAACTCTCTGATCTAGAGTTCAAAATGCTTCAGATGTAGAAATATATTAAAAACAAATATTACGTCACGTGGCTCAAAGAGAGAAGGTTATAGCAAGCGGCAGTTCATTTGGAGCTACACATATCGTTGGAGGTATAATAACTTGGGCTGACAAGACATAACTACTTAGTGATTGCGATCTCTTCTTTCTGTCTTTACACACACCTCTAACTGGTCAGTGATTTGGAAGAACATTACGCCGAATAAATGACTCGCTTCCTTTTCATTAGATTAGTGCCGAGGTAGTCTATGTTTTTTTACATGGTGGTCACGACTTATCAAGGCCTGGAAGCTACTCAGGGATAAGAGTTATTGCATGTACAGTAATCAATGGGATAGTATCGTAGTAATCATTAGTATTGGAGATTTGATAAAGTGTTTTACTTAAGGGGCCGGTTCATGATGAATTTGTTTATGTTGAACTTTAAGACATCCAAGTTATAGTCAGGTGGGAAACAGGTAAACGGAAGAGAGTTCCACAGGCGTGCACTTCTAAGAAAGAAGCTTTCTTCATGGAATCTACGTTTTGAGTTAGGCACAGATAAAGAGTGGGGGAAATTATTGACAGTAGTTTCAGCTAGACTAGACGGGTGTTTCCCGTGAAAGATTGGTGAGGGGGGACCGAAGATTTGAGCTCAGGCAGCACCCGCCATGAAAATAACGATAAAACAAAGACAGGCTCGCAACGTCTCTTCTGTGGGAGAGAGGTTGCAGGGAATAGAAAAGGGCATCCCCCACTAAGCCACGAAGTCGATTTTGTACTCTATCAAGGCAGGATAGGCTGTTTTTAGCAGCTCCTGCCCAGATGTGGCAGCAGTACTCCATCCTTGGACGTA
This sequence comes from Euprymna scolopes, assembly GCF_053919585.1. Lineage (NCBI taxonomy): Eukaryota > Metazoa > Mollusca > Cephalopoda > Sepiida > Sepiolidae > Euprymna > Euprymna scolopes. Next base: position 163,063,672 of record NC_136483.1, read on the forward strand.
CTTGGCTTTTATAAAGATAGAGAATTGCATTTGTACTGAGATATCTTCTGGAGCGGTAGAAGGATCCCACCATTTTCCCAGCGTCCTTGGCAACAGACCTGATGTACGTGTTCCATTTCAGATCAGGAGTAAAGGTCAAACCCAGAAGCTTGTCAAAACATGGAGCTTCCTCAAGACGATAGCCATCCATTTCAATTGATGCCAGATGGGAATTATAGCGTTGATGATGTAAACATAGAAGCTTGGTTTTGGATGCATTAAAGGTAACCAGCCACCTCTTCCCCCACTGTACCACGCGCTCAAGATCAGAGGAGAGAGAATCAGAGAGAACTTTGTCATTTACGGCCTTTGATGTGTTGCCATAGATGGTCATGTCATCAGCATAGACTTAACGAATTATTTAAGTATGTGTTTTGGGAGATCATTGATGTAGATCAAGAAGAGAGTTGAGCCTAGGATGGACCCCTGATATATCTCTCTGACCTCCTCCCACCATCTTCCCCTCTCTCTCGATCTACTATCTAATAGAGACACAGAGAGAGAAAATAGAGAGAGTATGAAAGAGCCAGAGAGAGAGAGAGGGGAGAGATGCTCTTTAACATTCCTTAAAAAAGAGTTAAAGAGCATCTCTCCCCTCTCTCTCTCTCTCTCTGGCTCTTTCATACTCTCTCTATTTTCTCTCTCTGTGTCTCTATTAGATAGTAGATCGAGAGAGAGGGGAAGATGGTGGGAGGAGGTCAGAGAGATATTTTTGTAGTTAATCCACGTTGCAGGAAGTGACGTTTCATCTAACCGGATGTCATGTGATGCTACGTGGCAAGGTTGGTGAAACGTTGAGTCTCTCAGAAAAAGCCGAGCCGAGCAGAAGTCTAAAATGGTTCTCTCCTAAGTAAGGGGGGAGATGCGCGCCCCAGACGTGGGACGTGGTAGGTACCCACAGTGGAGACCATCGATGGCGACATCTGCAGATCATGCCTGGGAGAATAAAAGGTTGAAAACCCAACATCTGTCTTCATCTTGTGTATTCCGGCGAAAACAGCAAGAGAGCTCCACCCAGATGAAGACTCTCCCAGAGCAGCAAAACCAGGTATGAACTTCTATATATAAACACATACATCCACAAGTGTCCTAACCACCAGACAAACGGTTTAAGGGATCTTGGGTCCCGTTCTCTCGTCTCTTAACACTTGTAATATCTCTCTCTCATCGTCGTAAACTTCTTCTCTTCATTAGTAAAATGGACACGTCATCACCAGGGTACCAGTATCCCTCAAGTAAAGTGTCAAACTCAAATCCGTTTCTTCTCCCTCCCTTATGTAACATATATGTTATTTGGTGCCGTTGACCTTCTTGCCCCCGCATGGGGCATATATATCGAAACCTGGATTGCCACGGACATAACGAGAAAAAGAGATAACGAGGAAAAATAAAGACAAGAAGAGAAATTGAGGAAAAAGGAGGGAGAAAAAAACGGAGAAGAGACAGTGGAATAAAAAAGAAAGAATAGTGAAAATGAAGAGAAAAAGAGAATAAATGAAGAACAGTGAAAAACGGGTAGAGAGAGAGAGAAAGATAGAGAGAGAGGAAGGAAGAAGAAGAAAAAATGATTCAGTTATGTGTTGAAAAAGATAGCAAAGGCATGAAGAATACCATACGCATTTAGAAGAAAATTAAACTCCAAAATTAAAAATACGCTGTAAGCTTGGAAAACGACTGAAAAACAAAAGAGAAAAGAAAATTAATTTACCATATTAAAAATAAAAATAAAATTGAAAAACACAGAGAAAGAATTGAAAACACGGAGAAAAAAAACGTATATATGTATATTTAAATAGACAAGACAACACAAACGAACATTTGTTTTAAGCAAAATGACATCGAGCTTGTCCACAGTTTATAAACCTGTCAGTCATTTGACATTGTTGAATTTAGCAAAGCGTTACAAAAATAAGGGACAGTGAACTTTTAAATGCATTCGGAATAGCAAGATGTCATTTTAGATTTGAAAAAAAAAAAAAGAAGAAATTACACTATTGTCGAAAGTATTAGGTGATAAATAAAAATCAGGTTGGTGATGTGGCATCGCTCCGGATTAATTTTAAGTAAATTATAATTATATGAATAGAATAGAAGCGGAACTTTTTAATTTAATTCTGTGGTTAATTGTAAAAGAATAATGATTTTTTTTTAGTTTCAGAAAACCCTTGAACTTTGCTTACGTGGACAATTTGATCTGTGATAATTTTGTTGAACTTTGCTGAAAGTTGTTAGTTATAAGTGAATTAATTAAGTATATATTAATTAAGTATTATTGAATATTGTTAAGTATTGTTGAGTTGCCATGTGTATTTTTCTGAATTTCTTTTTCTGTACTTTTGTTATCTTGTATTTGTATAGCAGATGGGGGCATCGATGGTCTTGCCACGTGGTGTCAATGTAATTTGATTTTTTAAAAATAAGATGATGACAGGATAGAGGTATATCAATTATCAATAATAATTTTTGAGATAACGGGATTATGCAAGGAAAACATAAATGAGAATTTTAAAATGGGATGATGTCGGAAGACAAAAGAATAAGGAATAAGGATTTTTTTTTTATCGAAATACAGTAGTTGGACAGGCAGACGGTTTGCTGGATTATGAGTAATGAGGTCAGGAAGTCAGTCGGTATTTATCCTAGTTTCGAGGTGGTCATGTATACATATTTTTTTGTTTGTGGTTTAGTTCTTGTAGTTTCGACAGATTTTTTTTGTTCCGGATGCGTAATTCGGTGGAGGGCGGTACAGAACGTCCTCATAATAAAAAAAAAAAAAAAATCCATATTTTGGTAGGTTCTCAGGGAAGCACGAGATAGTTATAGAGAAATGGGCGATCTCTGTAACTAATATGGACAGTCGGAGGACGTGTCCATTGTGTGTTGACCACAATGGGGTAGAATAAATAAAACCGACTTGATTACTTTTGGACCAATTAAGTATAGTCATAGAGGAGGTAAATTAATTAAGAACATTTGATGTGAAATGGTGAAGGTTTGGGATGGGATTTTATTTTTTTGTTTTTGTGCTACCTAGGAGTAAAGAAGATTGTCCGTAAATCCTGAGATGTAAGTAGGAGGCAGATGGACCTCGATTTTGTGTTTTATTGTTGTTCGGCTAGGAGCCGTGAAATTATCGACCACGAGTAGTGTCGACCGGGAGCAAAGGATGCTCTGGAAGTCCCGAGATGGGCACGAAGAAGCCATGGGGTCATAAAGGAGTTTGACCTTGAAGAGCGCAGGGTAGCGCTACATGGCAATTTTATTGTTGTATTTATTTAATTTTGAGTTTATCGATTTATCGTAGGACAGTCTTCTTGCCAGCGGGTAGCGTATGTATTCCCTCCTTAGTTTAGTTAGTTAGTTATTAAAAATGTATGGCTTTGCCATACATTTTGATAAAAAAGGGGCGGAGGAAGAATTTTAGAAGTAAAATGTTACCCTATTGTGAATTAAAGGTACCAAATTTAAAAAAAAAACATGCTGAGTGAATTTAATTGGTATTATTAAATTAAATTATTTTGGAATAGATTTGGTTGGTTTAGTTATATTTTAGGGACGTTTAGCGCGTAGTTGCATTTTTTTTTCATGAGAATTACAAGGCGATTAGGCTGTAGAAAGCAGTTTTTTCTGTTGTTTTATTTTTTTTATAAGCCACGGTATTGTCACAAATTAGAAAATTTGGCAGGGGAAATACTATTTTAGAGTAATGAGAACCCTGTTAAAACAATACTAGTGGTTCCAGTGAGTTGGAAGATGCCACGTAGGCCCAAGCAACGGCAATAAGTCTTGTCCAACAAAAGTCTGGCGTGCGAGGTCGCGATAATTCCTCAGGGTACGGAGCGACTGGACAGTCGGTACCAAGCCTAATCACGGGGAGATAGAAGAAAGGGAAAGATGCAGATTACGTAAGGGACAAGATAGAGCCTTATTATTATTATTATTTTTTTTTTAGAGGAATGTGTGAGGGATATCTGGGTTGGAATCTTGGGACTTGCTGGGAATACGGAAAAATCACAAAGGGAAAGCTACTTAGTTAGAAATCGATGCGCAAGTAAGCTTTGGCGCATTAGTTAGGGAGTGATGATTCCGTATCTTGTCGGGTTCCAGGAACTCAAACAGGCTCCGAGTGAATCAGTGTGAAGGCGTATCTTGGCTTAGACCAACCAAGGGAGTTAGTAGAAGAGCTTTGTGAAGTCCCGAAGTAGTAGATTGAATAGAACAAAGCTCCAGTAATAGGACCACTCAGAGAAAGACGTCAGGGCATTACAGTAAAGGAAAAAAAAAACTGGGACTTAGGCCTATGCTGAAAGTCGAGAACGCGAGTGGGATGGTTGGGTCGGTAGAGCATCAGACTTTTAATCTGAGGGTCTGGGGTTCGGGTCCCCATGCGATGAAGCTACCACCAACATGGAGCATCCGACGTTCTGGTCGTAATTGCGATATGCTGGCCCCATTTCGAAAAAGTGATCGAAAATGGAGTTTCCATTTGTTTGGCCAAGTGTTCCAAATAAAGAGCAGAGTCAGTGGAAAATATCCAACAATGCGACCGCCTAGACAAGATGTATATCTGCAAAGCTGTATCTTTGTCTAACTTGGAAGCAAGTTAATGTCGAGGAGGGACTTTCGAGAAGCAGCAGAAGGGTTGATAGTGTTGTAGAAGAGTACTGGTGCCTGATCTTTCTTAGAAAAGGGGTGAGTCCGGAAAGTGAAAGAATAAAGATGTACTTCGGATATAATTATTTTTTTTTAGTTAGTTAGTTATTAAAAATGTATGGCTTGCCATACATTTTGATAAAAAAGGGGTGGAGGAATGTTAAAGAGCATCTCTCCCCTCTCTCTCTCTCTCTCTGGCTCTTTCATACTCTCTCTATTTTCTCTCTCTGTGTCTCTATTAGATAGTAGATCGAGAGAGAGGGGAAGATGGTGGGAGGAGGTCAGAGAGATATTTTTGTAGTTAATCCACGTTGCAGGAAGTGACGTTTCATCTAACCGGATGTCATGTGATGCTACGTGGCAAGGTTGGTGAAACGTTGAGTCTCTCAGAAAAAGCCGAGCCGAGCAGAAGTCTAAAATGGTTCTCTCCTAAGTAAGGGGGGAGATGCGCGCCCCAGACGTGGGACGTGGTAGGTACCCACAGTGGAGACCATCGATGGCGACATCTGCAGATCATGCCTGGGAGAATAAAAGGTTGAAAACCCAACATCTGTCTTCATCTTGTGTATTCCGGCGAAAACAGCAAGAGAGCTCCACCCAGATGAAGACTCTCCCAGAGCAGCAAAACCAGGTATGAACTTCTATATATAAACACATACATCCACAAGTGTCCTAACCACCAGACAAACGGTTTAAGGGATCTTGGGTCCCGTTCTCTCGTCTCTTAACACTTGTAATATCTCTCTCTCATCGTCGTAAACTTCTTCCCTTCATTAGTAAAATGGACACGTCATCACCAGGGTACCAGTATCCCTCAAGTAAAGTGTCAAACTCAAATCCGTTTCTTCTCCCTCCCTTATGTAACACTCCAGCATTAATACTGTGGGCCTCTGATTTCTGCCCATCAACCACTACTCTTATGAGCCTTTCAGAGAGAAATGATTTAATAATTGAGAAAACATTTCCAGTAATACCGTAGCTGGAAATCTTGTGAAGTAGGCCTTTATGCCATACCTTATCGAAGGTCTTTGATATGTCAAGAGCAATTGCCCTAGAAAGGAAGCCTTTGTCGAGAGATTCATTAATCCTATGGGATATAATCGTTAGCACATCTGCTGTAGATCTAGCAGAACGGAAACCATATTGCATGTCACTAAGAAGGTTATTTCTGCTGAGGTAGTGGACTACTTCTTTATTTAATATGGATTTCAGCAACTTACTCATGACACACAGGAGACTTATTGGTGTGTACTGAGAGGGAGATGACTTATCACCTGAATTCTTAAATACAGGGCATACTGATGAGGTTTTCCGGGGTGTTGGGAAGCACTTCTCCTTAAGGCAACACTTAAACAGTTTTGTAAATACAGGGCAAGTTCTGGTTTAAGCTTTTTCAACACTATAATTGGAATGCCGTCAGGGTAAGTTGCTTTACTGGAATCAAGGTTCTTGATTAGCTTGGCGACCTCATGCACAAATATTTGTATTTTGTATAGCGTGTTGTCTGTTAGAGGAGGAAATACGGAAAGTTGATGGACTTTGTCGCATGGGGTAGAATTAGCCGCAAAGTTCTTGGCAAATAGTTTGGCCTTGTCAGATGCTGACAAGATGACCTCAGGTCAACTGATGATGGTTCGGATAGAACGCACGCTTCTGTTCAGGATCCTATTTGTTATTTGCCAAAACTGGTTGGAACCAAGCTGCTGCTCAGCTACTTTGGATTTAATGGACTGGACATGTAGCTCTCTTGCATTTTTATTACTCTTTTACAGTAGTTGTTGGCAGTCCTGAAAGCAGCTTTAGTCTCAGTACATCTATAACGTTGGTAGCTATGGAAAAAGTGATTTCTGTGCACGATGGCAGCAGTACCAGCACATTCTGGGGAGAAACATGGCTGGCTGTTCGATTTTTGTTGGAATTGTTTGGATGGTATGAATCGGTCTATGCCTACAATTAACCATTCGGTCAGGTCTGATACTATAGAGGACACATCCTTTTTAAACATGGAATTCAGAGGTAGATCAGTTATAAATGTACGGAAGCTATCCCAGTCAGCCATAGAGTATCGATATACAGTATGGTGGAGAGGTACGTCTGAAGACTTATTGCATTTCATTTTTATTTTAACTGATACGACGCAGTGGTCAGAGGATCCCAGAGGAAATAGAATGGAACATGAACATAGCTCAGGGGAAGTTGTGAGAAAAAGGTCTAGAAGGCTTGTATCAGGCACATGGGTGGGTTCGTGAACAATCTGAATGAGGTGATAGGCAATGGCAAAATCATGACAGAACCTCCCCTCATCATGTCTTATTTGAGTGGCTCAGCCATTCCACATTATGTACATTGAAGTCACTGCAAATGTGAATCTTAGTCGAAAGATGAGCAGACAGGATGTGATCCATTTTCTCATATATACTCTTAAAGATAGTAATCCGCTTCTCTGGAGATATCCCTACCACACGGAAAGCCACCTTTAATGTAGGAACATATTCCATGCCCATGGCGATCTTGGGGGTCAGATTTAGATGTTAAGTTAGAGTATCCTTTAATTATGAACTCATCTAGGGAAGTGGTCGGCCCTATGCCAGTTTCGATTAGGAAGAATATGTCCAGTTTCGTCACCTGTAATTGGGTTTCAACCTCTTGAGTGTTGGAACGTAGACCCCTGATGTTGGAGAAGGAGATGGTAGTAGGGATCTACGTTAGAGGATGAGAAAAAACAGGAACATTTTTTGTAGCATATGATAAGGTAAAGCCGTAGCAATTACCCACTAGTATGGCATTGAGAGGCCCCACCAGAAACTACTGCATGGTCCAGAATCCATTTACCAAATGGCAATACAGCAGCCCCAATACTTTGCACCTGCTGATAGAACAGCCTCCTTAGTGGTTAATCCAAGGTTCGGGTCCCTGACAATCAGGCGGGTAACGTCAGCCCAGATGAAACGATTACCTCCAGCACCCTTACTAGTGACATGGCCACAAGGATAGGCATAGAAACAAAGAATTTCCGACATCTCAGGCTACGAAGTACTACCGACATGAAAAGCAGCTTTTTCTTCACCCTTTGTCAGAAAAATCACTTATTGGAAATGAGAACTGAGGGACAAAAAAGGAGAAGCGAGAGTTACTGAAGCTGTCAATAACACATCAACACAGTGCATTTTCTACTCTCCATTTAAAAAAAAGGTAAGAGGGACTTATTAATATCTACTTATATAAGTCTGTTACTCCATTCCTAATTTAGGACGATATTTGAAAGTATTCTCCCCTCCCATATTAATGCGTGGGTTTTTTTTTTTATCTCGAGTTAGAATGTTGGAGCTTCTAGTTTTACCTTTTAATTAAAATACGATAATGTAACTTTTATCGATTTGTATTTTGTATTTATTTATATTTTAAGAACTCATTTAAAAACTGGTTAAGAATAATACAGTTTGGGTTAAGTATTAAGTTTAGACTAGTTAACAATAATGCATACTGCAGAGAAAAACCCGCGAGTTTTAATTTGGAAAATTGTCGTTTTGATGGGTGACGTTTTTTTTTTTCGTTATGAATATAAGAAAACAGTATTGGTTAATTATAGCATATTTGACAAAAAAGATTTAAAAACAAAAACAAAAAACAAAAACTACAAGATAAGTACAATTAAAATGTTCAAAGATTTAAAGGTAGAAATAAGAAACTTTAATTACAGGGCAAACATTTCCTCAGTCTGGGATGATAACAGTAAAACGCACGCGAGAAGAGCGATCAACAATCACGGGATGAATTACCATTGAGAATAATAACAATAGTAATAATAACAAGTTGAGCACGCAACAATGTTAGTTTTTATTGGATGTTTCTATTACGTCTGGAACTATCGTTTTATTTCTCTACTTCTTTCTTCCTTTCTTTTTTTAGTGATTATTTATTTATTTATTCATTTATTATATTTCTCTTTTTTTAATGGATTTTTATAAAATGCGACATTTAACCTTTTCTTTCTTTATTTATTCACATACTCTCTGGCTTCTTTCTTACTGTTTTTCTTTCTTTCTGTTTTTCTTTCTTTCTGTTTTTCTTTCTTTCTTTTTATGTCCGTAACTTGCGACATCACACCTGTGTTCATCTTCCTTTGCTTCTTTTCATTTCATATCAGGTATAACCTTACCAGCTGATGCAGAGGACAATAATGGCTAAGTAGGTAGCGACAGGAACAGAGAACATGGGTGTTCTAAGTTCGAATTCAATTCGTTTTGTAGAAGTCCGTCAATCAAACCTACACCTGACTTTGTGTCTACTCTTCTTAAGAGAAAGTAAATAAAATAGTTATGTTACTTTCTTTTCCTGTTCACCCACTTTCTACCTATATTTAACATATTTCGACATTTTTCTTCCTTATAAGCTCAATAGATATTGATATATAATTCCAGAGCATTTATAACTAGACAATAAAAAGACATTCTCACAACCAAATTTTTATTTTCTAGAATTGAGATTCATTATAGCAGTTGTTTATTCAATTGTCAAGACAACCAAAGTGTTTAACTAAATTTTGAATATTCTAGAACAATGATTCAATAGAAAAATCATAAAAATTAAAATTGCAACTTACTTTATAAAAGTGTTTTCTTTAATTGTTTTGCCAAAACACACGTCTATTCATTCTCGATATTTGACTTTACAAGATACATACAAATGTATATATATATATATATATATATATATATATATATATATATATATATATATATATATATTTAAATAAGGGAATAGTCACCAACAATGTGTATTTTTTAACATTATTTTATTATTCCGTGTCTTGGTTTTTCATTGAGAATTATGTTTGGATCATTGTAATAATGTTTTTAAGTCATTGAAATCGTTTTTACGCGCGTTTCAGACGGTCTGTGATGCGTCCTCGTCAGAAATTATTTTCAAATGTGTTGGATATATATATATGTGACTTGCTGACAAAATAATGTTCCAACAAAGGACAAAATTTTTTAATAGTTTTAAAGATTTTAAAGAAACTTTCAATATATATATATATATATATATATATATATATATATATATATATATATATATATATATATATAAAATCAATATAAAAAATATATGAACGTTTATATCATTTCTTTATTTATTTCGTATTTATTGACATGTAGGAATACAAGTCTTTCGAAAAACACGAACAAGCTGGGTTTTTTCTTTCTTTTTTTTTTTTTGAGAGCACAATTTTTGATCGATCCTTCGGTCTTCTTCAATGTGAATGATGGAAACACGAGTGCAGAGCGGGCAGGGCTAACAGCAGGGGAAGAACAGGTATAGCTAATGAGGTTAATATGTATCTTAATACGTATCCTATTTTTTTTTTATTTGGAATCGTCAGCAACTTGTGTGGCTTTTATCCAAAACCAAGTCTTTCATCAAATGTTTAAATGGACAGCCACCCACCCCTACGTACACACTCTCGTATATAAACATATATGCATGTACTCCCATACATTACCACACATGCTTATATATATATATATATATATATATATATATATATATATATATATATATATATATATATATATATATATGATATGATATGATATGATATGTTAGTGTAGGAAAAATTAATCGGAATCGATAAAGGGAATGTTTTTGTTTAAAGCACATTATTCCGCTACTGGTAAAAACTCCGCTACTGGGAAAAAATAAATAATCTATAGTTTAATAGTTAGAGATTTATAAAGAATCGGAATTGGAATCGGTAAAGGCTTAGCAAATGGAGCAAAAGGTAGCTTCGTGACTGGAATCGGAGTTCGTGATCGGCAGAAATTATCACCCTTTACATTGATGATTGCTTAAGCATGGAACACTTTGGAACACTTGTGTCTGTAAGTATAAAGAACAATTATTACTTAATTATGATATATATATATATATATATATATATATATATATATATATATATATATATATATATATATATAGTTTTAAAAAAAGTAATAGGCGGAAGTTTATCGAGAGCTCTTTCGGCTATCATCTCGTCAGGATTGGCACATTTAATAAGTTCCCCAATTGAACTTTTTATTTTCGACACAATATTATTTAGGTTGCTATCGATTTTCTCCTGACGAGATGATAGCCGAAAGAGCTCTCGAGAAACTTCCGCCTATTACTTTTTAAGACTATATATAAATTCTGTACCTCTAAACATTTATTTAAAAAAAAAAAAAAAAATATATATATATATATATATATATATATATATATATATATTATAGTAAATAATTATCACAACCCCTTTAAGAAACTCGTTTCTTATGGTTGAACACTTTCAGTTGAATTAAGTCGGTCAATTTAGCTCCTATGCATAGATCATAGCATAACGATTAAATCACTGTTTGACTGACGTAAAGAACATTTAAAATTAAAATGTTTAAATTCAACGTTATTTCACTCGGTCAATGGTAACCAGATGGATACGGTCTTTGCTAATCGAGCCAGAGATGGCTCGTGTTGCCGAGTTCGAATCTGTCGACGGGTGTTAATCGTGACACCCTGCACTGAAGATTCCCGAAAGGATGAAACACTAGTGTCTGTAAGTATTTAATTATTATAGTAAATAATTTTATATATATATATATATATATATATATATATATATATATATATATATATATATATATATATATAGACTTGTATGTAATGTACTGAGTTCGTGTAAATTTTCATATACCAATAAGTTTTAAGCCAAAAAGAGATGACTTAAAAAGTAAGCTATAAAATTTTCATATTTCATAATTAAGCATTAATATACTGTATAAGCAAAAACAAGACTTCAAGAAAGGTGTTGATAGCAACAAAAAGTGTATTTCATTGTACGTTACAATTGTTTCCATGCCAGAACGACAATTTCAAACATTATGGCGTTTGAAAATTTTCACAAAACCAGCATTTCTTCAGACATTATGAATAAAAACACTCTTGACAATAGAACATTATTTAAAGAAAAAGAAACGTTCCCTTAACGGAAAAGGAGCATGTGAAAAACATTTACTCTGGAGGTAACCTCCGTGAAAATCCCATTTAAATATTAATATATCACCTAATTTTCGTATCCTTATTTAAAAACAAAGTGATAAGAAGTTTCCACAAAAATCTCTTAGCCATTTTAAAAAAATCCCTTAGTCATTTAAAAAAGTTTTTTTATATATCCCATTCGTGGAATTCCTAAATTAGATTTCTATATTTCTTTATTTCACATAATTAATTTTTAAAAAGAATTTTCTTTTAATTTTTATATTTATAATATGGTCATGATAACCTTGCATCAACGTTACGGTTAATTTTAGTTTTGTATTTGCTCATTAGTGGCAAGTAATGTTTACAAATTATCGGTGGTTTTAATACTTAGACTTAAGACCATTTTAGGTTTAATGTTTAATTGAATATGAGAATAAAGAAAAATACTGCATTATATATATTAATCTTCTGAACGCTATTAAAAGTTAAATTCTTCACTAGTTTGGAGACGGAAGCGTTGTTGTGATAAGTGATTTTCTCTACTAATTCGCACTTTTTATTTTAAGATTCAAATATTAATAACTACATTTTATTTCAGTATTTAATTTATGTATTTCTGTTGTATTAAATGCTAGCTTTTTTTTTCTCGTCCATAAATGTTTATCTACCAAGTTGATCTTAAATATTGTATAATCAATCCATTATATTATCATTTTCAGTCCCCCACCCCTAATTTCTGGCTCCCATCTTATCTCGCAATTACTTATAACGTCACCAACTAACTTCGGAAGAACCCCCCCCCCCATCCGATTTTGTTTTATATCATAAGTTGCTTAAAACGTGATTAGTTAAAGTTCAGAATAAAATCACGCTTTCTCTTAACGGTTAATTTAAAAAAAAAAAATCTTCTGAACGCTATTAAAAGTTAAATTCTTCACTAGTTTGGAGACGGAAGCGTTGTTGTGATAAGTGATTTTCTCTACTAATTCGCACTTTTTATTTTAAGATTCAAATATTAATAACTACATTTTATTTCAGTATTTAATTTATGTATTTCTGTTGTATTAAATGCTAGCTTTTTTTTTTTCTCGTCCATAAATGTTTATTTATCTACCGAGTTGATTGCAGAAATAGATTACCTAATTGTACTCATTTTTAGTTCGTGGGAGGGGAATCTATCACCATACTTTCCCTTAAACATGTCCGTTGGACTTTTATTAAGTACAATACTTAATAGTTATTTATTTTTTATTTTTTTTAATGGAGAGTAGAAAACGCATTGTGGATGCGTTATCGGCAGCTCCTGTTACTCTCGCTTCTTCTTATTTGTCCCTCAGTCCTCATTTTTTAAATGAGTGATTTTTCTGACAAAGGGAGAAGAAACAGCTGTTTTCTAGGTTGGCAGTATTTTTGCGCGAACAGTTGGCAGAGTTGGTGGAAATTTTCTGTTTCTATGTCTATCCTTGTAGCCATGTCACTAGTAAGGGTGCTGGAGGTAAACGTTTTGTCTGGGCTGATGTTATCCGCCTGATAGTCAGGGACCCGAACCTTGGATTAACCACTAAGGAGGCTGTCCTATCAGCAGGTGCAAAGTACTGGGGCTGCTGTATTGCCATTTGGTGAATGGATTCTGGACCATGCAGTAGCTTCTGGTGGGGCCTCTCGATGCCATACTAGTGGGTAATTGTTACGGCTTTACCTTATCATGTGGTACAAAAAAAAAAAAATTCTTCGTTTCTTTTTCTCTCTTAGTTTCCCCTCTCTGTCCTGCTCTAAGTAAATCTGTCGACCTAGTCCACAAATTCCAAAATTTCATCATGACAAGTTTCAAGAAAAAATACACGATTAAACCCGGTTCTCCAACTTCCAACGTAGACCCCTACTACCATGTCTCCTTCTCCAACATCAGGGGTCCACGTTCTAACCTTCCAGAGGTTGAAATCCAATTACAGGAGACTAAACCAGACCTTTTATTTTTAAGTGAAACTGGCATTGGACAGGCTATTTCCCTAGATGAGTTTGCAATTACAGGATACTCTAACTTAACTTCTAAATCTGACCCCCAAGATCGCCATGGGCATGGAATATGTGCCTATATTAAAGATAGCTTTCCATGTGGGAGGGACATCTCCAGGGAAGATCCTAACTTACCCTATATGTGCTTCCGGGTTGCTTTAGCTCACACTACTGCATTTATATTTACTCTCTATCGCCCCCACAACAGCGGAGTTACTATCTTTCAAAGCATATCTGAGAAAATTGACCAAGTCCTTTCTACTTATCCTTCAGCTAACATTCACGTATGTGGAGACTTCAATGTTCACAACGTCGAATGGTTGACCCACTCAAACAAGACCGATGATGAGGGGAGGTTCTGTCATGATTTCTCCATTGCCTATGACCTCACTCAGATTGTTCAGGAACCTACCCATGTGCCCGATAATGACGGCCAGTATGCGAGCCTACTAGACCTTTTTCTCACAACTTGCCCTGAACTATGTTCAGTTTCTGTTCTGTAGCCTCTTGGATCTTCCGACCACTCTGTTGTATCAATTAAGATAAAAATGAAATGTAATAAGTCCCCAGACGTACCTCTTCATCGTACAGTATATCGATACACTAAGGCTGACTGGGATAGCTTCCGTACATTTATATCTGATCTACCTCTGCATTCCATGTTTAAAAAGGATGTGTCCTCTATAGTATTAGACCTAACTGAATGGTTAATTGTAGGTATTGACCATTTCATACCCTCTAAAAAGTTTCAGCAAAAACCTAACAGCCAGCCATGGTTCTCTCCAGAATGTGCTGCTGCCATTGCGCACAGAAATCACTTTTTCCACTGCTTCAAACGTAATAGATGTATGGAAACTAAAGCCGTTTTCAGGACTGCCAGCAACCATTGTAAGAAAGTAATAAGGAACGCAAGAGAGTTGTATGCTCAATCTGTTAAGTCCAAAGTAGCTGAGCAGCGGCTTGGTTCCCACCAGTTTTGGCAAATAGCAAACAGAATCCTGAACAGAAGCGTGTGCTCCATCCCAACTATTATTAATGGACCTGAGGTAATCTCGTCAGCATCAGACAAAGCCAAACTCTTTGTCAAGAACTTTGCAGCTAATTCTACCCTTTGCGACCAAGATCGCCAACCCCCAATATTTCCTCCTGTATCAGAAAACACGCTATGTGATATACGTATATCTGTACGTGATGTTGCCAAGCTAATCAAAAACCTTGATTCCAGTAAAGCAACTGGCCCTGATGGTATTCCAATTATAGTACTCAAAAAACTTCAACCTGAACTAGCGCCCATACTTACAAAACTGTTTAAACGTTGTCTTAAGGAGAATAGTTTCCCATCTCCCTGGAAAATCTCGTCAGTATGCCCTGTATTTAAGAATTCAGGTGATCGCTCATCCCCCTCTCAGTACAGGCCAATAAGTCTTCTGTGCGTCATGAGTAAGTTGCTAGAATCTGTGTTAAATACAGAAGTAATCAAACATCTCAACAAAAATAACCTTCTTAGTGACACTCAATATGGTTTCCGTTCTGCTAGATCTACAGCAGATGTCCTTACAGTTATATCGCATAGGATTAGCAAATCTCTCGACGGTGGCAATCTTTCTAGGGCAATTGCTCTTGACATATCTAAAGCCTTTGATAGGGTATGGCATAAAGGTTTACTTCATAAGATCGCGAGCTATGGTATAGCTGGAAATGTCTTCTCAATTATTAAATCATTTCTTTCTGATAGGTTCATAAGAGTAGTAGTTGAGGGGCAAAAATCAGAAGCTCACAGTATTAATGCCGGTGTCCCTCAGGGATCCATCCTGGGCCCAACTCTTTTCCTGATCTACATTAATGATCTTCCAAATCATATCCTTACATCATTTGTAGACATTTATGCTGACGACACTACCATTTATGGTACCACATCTAAGACAGTAAACGACCAAGTTCTCTCCAATTCCCTCTCCTCTGATCTTGAGCACGTAGTACAATGGGGAAAGGAGTGGCTGGTTACTTTTAATGCATCTAAAACCAAGCTTCTCTCCTTACATCATCAACATTCTAATCCATATTTGTCATCAATTGAAATGAATGGCTCTCGTCTTCAGGAGGCCTCAAGTTTTGACAAGCTTCTGGGCTTGACCATTACTCCTGATCTTAAATGGAACACATATATCAAATCTGTTGCCAAGGCCGCTGGAAAAATGGTGGGATCTTTCTATCGATCCAGTAGATATCTCACTGCTGATGCTATTCTCTATCTATATAAGAGCCAGGTACGTCCAAGGATGGAATACTGTTGCCACATCTGGGCAGGAGCTGCTAGAAAGGACTTGTCCTGCCTTGATAGAGTTCAAAATAGACTTCGTAGCCTCGTAGGAGATGTCCTTTTCTCCTCCTTGCAACCTCTATCTCACAGAAGAGATGTTGCGAGTTTGTCTCTGATGTATCGTTATTTTCATGGAAAGTGTTCAACTGAGCTTCAATCTATGGTCCCCCCTCGCCAAACTTTCACAAGAAACACTCGTCTAGCTGTAAACACTATCAATAATTTCCCCCACTCTTTATCTGTGCCTAAACCTAAACGTAGATTCCATGAATAAAGCTTCTTTCTTAGAATTGCACGCCTGTGGAATTGTCTTCCGTTTTCCTGCTTTCCGGCTGACTACAATATGGTTGTGTTCAAGTCTAAAGTAAATAAGTTCTTGATGAGCCGTTCCATATAAGTTATTAAATTTACCAAATTTTCATTACTAATGATTACTATATTGACCAACTTCTACTGTACACTCTTTAACCCTTATCCTTGAGTGGCCTCTGGGTCTTGATAATGTGGTGATGCCTTTGTAAAAAAAAAAAAAAAAATCCTCATACAATATTTCGATTAAAGGATTCTAATCTATTTATTATTATTTAATATTTTAAAATTCATTATCATTCTAATGAAATATTTTTCCATATCGTTACTAAAAAACAATTGCGAAGGGAGATAATCCAATTACGTTGTTAATTGTTAATAGTTAATTCTGTTGGAAAAGAGGCCAATATTAGTTCCTATAACAACTAAAGGGAGGTAATTAAGGCCGTTTGATGTTTTCGGTCTGGTGATATATATATATATATATATATATATATATATATATATATATATATATTATATGAGCTGTGAAACAGCGAAACAGTACTGTATGTGGATGACTATAATGCTCCTCATCTTGAGTTGAGCGTATTGAGAAGTGATACACGAATTACCATTAGCGTATAAGCGATGCTCTTTGTGTAAACTAATCGAGCAAAGGTAGTTCGGACGATGTCAAAACATCGTTAAACTCATGACTCACATAGCAGCCGCCGATAGCGTAGTGGTTAGGAGCCTTGACTGTCGTACAGGCGGTCGGGTTCAATCCTGGCTTGAGGTAGTTTTGCCTGTGTAGCCGCACTGATCAGCTGTGAAACAGCGAAACAGTACTGTATGTGGATGACTATATATATATATATATATATATATATATATATATATATATATATAGATGGATTGCATTTGATTACATGCATTCTGGGTTCTCTTCAAGTTAATTACAATCGTTTTAATGTTTTTGTTCCAACATTTTCTTGCCTTGTATTTTTTTATTTGTTTTATAATATAATAAACACACACACACACGCATGTGCACACACAGTGTCTGTCCTATAATTTAAGTGTATATGATATATAGGAATATATAGATAGGAACCCGGGATTTTTGGAAAATCTACAACAACGTAGTAAATAATGGACAGTCAACTATTCCCCCACTATCAAACGATCAGGAGGTTACTTGCACGGCAACTGACAAGGCTAATCTGCTTGCCAGTCGGTTTGCCTCAAACTCCACACTGAACTCGGTACACCACTCACTCCCTGATTTTCCTCTGCGAACAGACGCCTCACTAGACGATTTGAAAATCACCCCTTCTCAGGTACATGCTATTATAAAAAACCTAGACACCTCAAAAGCGTGTGGACCAGATCTCATCCCGGCTGTGCTATTAAAAAAATGCTCTGCCGAGGTTTCTCCAGTTCTGTCCAAACTTTATAATAAATGCCTTAATGAATCTTGTTTTCCCGACTGCTGGAAAACCGCCTCTGTGGTACCAGTCTTCAAGAATTCTGGTGAAAGAACTGACCCACTAAATTATCGCCCCATTAGCCTCCTCCCGCTTTTCGCCAAAATATTTGAGTCCTTAGTTAATCAAGCCCTAGTCCAACATTTAACAGCTGCTAAACTCCTGACTGACAAACAATATGGATTCAGGCAAGTCCGTTCAACAGCAGATATCTTAACTGTAGTTTCTGAACGTATATACCGTTCATTGGATAAAACAGGGGAGGGTAGAGTGGTGGCCCTCGATATATCTAAGGCTTTTGACAGGGTATGGCACGATGGTCTTCTAAGGAAAATTAGATCATATGGAATCACTGGAAGAATTCATAATGTAATTAAATCCTTCTTAAGTAATAGAAAAATCAAAGTTGTCCTCTACGGTCATACATCCAAACAATACGACATAAATGCGGGAGTACCTCAGGGGTCTATCCTTGGACCTCTATTATTCCTGATATTCATAAACGACCTCCCTGATAAAATTCTTTCGGAGATGGGTATATTTGCCGATGACACCACTCTCTATAACAGATATGAGGGGAAAACAAATGAACACATATCCAAGGAAATGGCAGAAACACTAGAGGATGACCTCCAATCCGTAGTGGAATGGGGACAAAAATGGTTGGTCACATTCAATGCTGCTAAGACTAAGCTTGTCTCCTTCAATAACTACAAGAAACCTTCTCTACCACCAATAGCAATGGCTAAGAACACATTACCTGAAAGTACTTCTTTTAAACTCCTCGGCCTTACGTTTACAGGGAATATGAACTGGAATAGATACATTGAGACCATTGCCAAGGCTGCTGCAAGGAAGGTTGGCTCCCTCTACCGTGCTAGAAAACTACTTACGCCTGGCAGGATCCTATACCTCTATAAGGCAACCATTCGCCCATGTATGGAGTACTGTTGTCACATCTGGGCTGGTGCATCTGCTTCTTGTCTCTCGCTCCTGGACAGGGTTCAAAAGAGAGTCGCCAACCTGATAGGTCCTGAACTGTCATCTAGGCTTCAGCCTCTGTCCCATCGACGAGATGTTGCATCCCTCTGCCTGTTCTACAAATACTTCAATGGTGAATGCTCTGACGAACTGCAAACACTTGTACCTCCCTGACGTAACTACCCCCGACAAACCCGACAAGCTACTAAGTCTCATCCCTTTACAGTAGAGATCCCTAGGTGCAAGAGAGCCTTTTACTCCAATAGTTTCTTCCCCAGAACTGCGGGTCTTTGGAACTCCCTTCCGGGTTTCTGCTTTCCCAACTGTACTGATATGCAGAAGTTCAAGTGTAATGTCAACAAACATCTTTCTACTCATGTCCCTTCATAATGACCCCGCTAATTAAGTCCCTGATAGTAGCCCCCTGCTTCAAAGTGGCACTGTGCCTTGTTTGGGGTGAAAATTGAATAAAAAAAAAAAATAAAAAAATATATATTAACTCGACACAAATCTAATGGGAGAAAGAAAGTCACTTATTTTTCGTTATCGTTGTGTGTTTGGAGCAACAACGAAAAATATACATCTAAAAGAATATTTTCTAAAATCAGTTTACTTTTGTTTAATTTTTTAGTCACGTGCAAGCGACTCTATAAGTCACTCCGTCGATCGGTCGGTCGGTCGGTCTGTAATACTTTTGTGCTTGGCCTTTTTTTTCTGTTGTTAATAGATGCTGTTCTTAACTTTTAAGATTTTCTTGGCCTTTTGGTAAAGATCAAAGTGTATCTTTTTTGTTTTCACACGTCAATAAAAAATGTTTTAAAAACTGGGAGTTAAGTAGGACGTCCCCCAATATGAAAGGGTGAATGCGGTATTATGGTGAAAGAAGATACTAGCTGGGAGAAACTTTTGATTTTTTTTAGTTCTGGGGTGACAAGGATGACCAACGACCCCCCTTTTGAGTTGTCCATGTGCCTAAGTTTTTTGTTCATCGTTGATTTTGACTGTATTTTTAACATGAATAAAAGATTTAATATCTCAAAGTGTAGTATCTGTTCTCCCAGTTACTCAGTTTTGATTTTTTTAAAGAGATCCGCCACTTGACCCACCCGTCAAGTTTAAGGCTTTCACTTTGGTCACTTTTGGGACTGTACTAACCTTTGTTAGTGGGACCGACCTCCTCTTTGGGAAGTCTGGACCCTTTTCGCTCCCCCAGACCAACGCCATTGTGTGTTAATCTGGACCCAAATACCGATCCCTTCTTTGGGAGTTTGATGTTCTCGGGACGGACAACACTTTCTTTGGTAGACGCGACCTGGTCGGGTTAGCTTACCATTTTTTCTTTTGGGTACTTCGTTTCCTCCTCCACTCTGAGGTTGAAATGGTCTACTTTCTCCCCTCTTAATTGCCTGTGCAGCACTCTGACCTGTCAGGCCCTCTCTTTGTCTTCCTTCGCTGCTCTCCCAGTGGATTGAGCAGACCGGGCTCTCTTTCTCGCTTCCTTGAGGTTGTTTCGGGGCAGGGTGACGTGGGTAGGGCGCGTGTTTCGTTTCTGCTCCCCTCTCTGGGCAGAGATGTCTCTCCCCTCTCTCTCTTAATTGCAACGCGGCACTCTGATCTGCTAGCACCCACTGCGTATTCCTTCGTTGCTCTCCCCCCTTGCAGGGGGATCTGAGCTGACTAACCTCATTTCCCCATAAGGGGAGGTCAAACCATTTTGCTTCTGATCTCACCCACTCCCCTCCACCCACCCCCATTTCCCTGCATATTTCTTTTCTCTCTGCTACACTGTGGTCCACATCAGTGACCGGTGCAGTTTTTTCCAAGATGTCGGGAAAAAGGGGTATACCACCCCAGATGCGCCACATCGCCCCCTGTAGTACTCCCCATCGGAGGGAGCACCCAGCACGAAAGAAGTAGAGGAGGAGAAGGCCAGGGAAGGATCGCAGCCCGCAGCGACTCAGGCAGGTCCAACATCAGGAGGGCAACCAATCCCGCCCCCCGACTCCCCACGAGGGCCACGCCCCAGACCATGGAGTCAAAGAAGCGGCTGGCGAGGGAACGAGGTGCGTCTGGGTGATACACATCCTGTGACACCCTTTCCATCTCAATCCGCGTCGGTCGGAGAAAGCACTCCCACCCAGGCTCCCCAAGAGGACCAGTCCCAGATGGAAGCTTCCATGCCTGTGGCGGATGAGGGAACGAGGTACCGCTCAAGTGGTCCACAAATAGTGGTACCCTCTGAACCTCAATCCTTGTCTGCCGAGGGCAACCAAGTCACCCTAGCTCCCCAAGAGGACAACACCCAAAAGAACAGGGCTAAGAGGGATGAAGAAACCAGAAACACGGAGGGTGTACCACGACCAATGTCACCCACGGATCCTCAGCCACCGTTCACCTTGAACAGCCCACAGCCTCCTCCAGGAGAGGATCCCCCAACTTTGGATGGAGAGGACGAAAGCAGCATAGCAGAGAGAACTAAAAGGCACCTAGAAGAAGCGTTAGTTGCCCTAAGGAGTCTTGGCGGGGAAATCCAAAAGGCTACCCCAAAAGTTTTGCCCAAGAAGGACCAGCAATCCAGAAGGAGCGAATCCCCAACACCAGCCAGGGGAGCTCCAACTCCAGGGAAATCAATGGCCGTGGAGAAACCTAACGCGGAAAACTCCCTCATAGGTGACTCGGCAACAAGGTCACCGACAAGAAAGAAAAAGAGAGGTGACCAGGGAGTTAGACAAAGCCAGGAAGCAACATCCAACGCTGACTGGCCAGCTCTTACCCCCAATAAGGCCAATACCAAGCCACAGTAACAACCAAAAGCAGTGCCAGCAGACCCACGTCCAGGGTCGTCCAACCCACCACAAGAACCGACAGCAGCATGGGGTGTGAAGACACAACAGGAGAACCTGGCTCCAGAGGGATATAGGGAACTATTCAACTCCACATACAAGGAGTACACGGTGGGCAACATTATCCAACCTCTCCGAGGTCAGATCGAGGAGTTGGAGAAAAGAGTTCTCTCACTTATTACATCAGACCTCAGGACCCGGAGTTTGACAGGGACAGCATGGTGGCACTCCTCTTGGAGCTAAATATTCCAGACCACTATATCTGCAGGAGGAGCTACGCCATGTGGGATGTGCTGCTCCCCAGTTAAGAAGACGCAGTAAAGCTCGCAAGCACTGACCACCGGGGTAAAAGAATAAAACTCCAACCGGAGCAAGAGGAAGGCCAACATCTCCATGCTGAACGTTCCTGTCTACATGGGCGCCAAGCAGGTTGGGGCGATCCTAAGTCAGTACGGAGATGTGGAAACCGTAACACCAATCTGCGGCCAACGAAACGTCATGACAGGAGAACACAAGGTCAGAATGGTCATGGACAAGGCCGAATTAGAAAAAATCCCAGCCATGTTGAAATTCATGGACTTGACCATGACCCTCATAGTGGAGGGCAGAAAGCCCCATTGCTGGCACTGCCAAAAACGAGGACACATGGCCAAGGACTACCCCAAAAGACTCCCGGCCACAGTCCCTCCAAAACCGCAAGCCATAAAGCCAACCCAAACCCCAGCTGCAGCCCAACCATCTACTTCCGCCACAGCCAAACCGGGTCAAGCAGTAGGGGCTGGATGGTCGACGGTCACTAAGAGGGGAAGACGTCCCCTAGGGGTTCCCGAACAAACAGTGACCATCGACAAACCAGACCACACACCCTTGGACATCCCGGCGCCCTCTTCCTCGAACAAGAGGAAACTTCAAGACTCAGAGGAAGAGATCGTGTCGGAAGAAGAAGAGACCACAGCATCAGCAGTGGCAGAAACAGCAAAGGCAGCAGAGACAGGTGAGAGAACGAAGACAAAGAGGAGGAAGAGCAGGAAGACGAAGGGAAACACTCCAACTCCAAAAGACAAAGTTTCAAACGCCGAGGCTGATCTCCCCACAACCTCAACCACCAAACAGCCAGAGCAAAAGGCCCCCTCCATCCCCAAACCCTCCAGAACTCTAGCACGCAACTCATTCCCAGAAAGGACAAATAACACCCCCCAAAAAGCAACACTCTCAGCGTCAAACACCCCTACACCCGATACGCCCTCCCCCAATTCCTCCTCCCCTACTCCTCCTCCCCCTGCTAAAGAGAAATCAGCCCCAACCACAGCAGTCCGCACAGAGCGGACAAAAAAACTCCCCTTCCTTCCAGGAGGAAGGATATGTGAAACGGACCGTCTGCCAACTATACCTGAGCTCAAAGGCCAGCAGAAAGTCCGCTACAACCAACTAAAGGACTTTGTATACGTCGGGGGTGATAATGTCTCTGACCCAACCAAGTTTGAAGACGCTCCCTTGTTGACCACATTTGTTAGGGTCAACAAGGATTCCAGGAGAAAGGCTCTCTGGGCCATGATAGATGCCGCAAAGGATGCAATCCAGGGCCAGCAGCTGGTGGATACGGAGCATCCTTCTCTGAACAATTTAGTTTTCAAGTGTGAGGGCAGAGTGCCTGTTTACATCCACCCCTCCTTTTACAGGGCACTAAAACTAACCTTTCCCCTGGACATGGGAAGCGTGGCCAAGAATGGATTACCCTCAGCTGACTTACTAACCGGAAGCCTTGGACAAGCCTGCCACGTCCTCACCCCCGAGGATTTTAGGCCCGTGTGTAACACTGAATAAGGTAGGTGACCATGGCTTTAAACTTGGCTACTTATAATGCGAGAGGTCTCAGATGACGGAGCAAGGCCGCGTGCGTGCTGAGAGATCTGGTGTCCCTCGAGGTAGATATTGCCGCTATACAAGAGACCCACTTTATTTGTGATGGGGATTGTCAGGTGCTGGTGAACGATTACGATGTTTACTCAGCATATGGCAATACCTATAGTCGTGGAATCTTGCTAGTAAATCACACCCTATCAGCGTCGGTAAATGTTGTTCACGCAGATGGAGATGGGCGGGCAATTGTCGTCGATGTTGCTGTTAATAGCAGTGTGTTTCGGATAGTCACAGTTTATGCACCTAATTCACCTGTGGAGACGGCTTCCTTCTTTCGATGGGTGGAGGGTTTTATAGATGATCCGGAGAGGGTAGTCTTAATAGGTGGTTTGAATGCTATCCTTGATCCCAAGAGAGATAAGGTCGGGGGGACTAGCGGGTCAGTGTGGTATGACAGCAGTCTGTCTGACCTGATGGCTTTGTGCGACCTGGTCGACAGATTTCGCCTAGATCACCCGGGGCGGGAGATGTGGACGTGGCATCCTAATGCGCCTTGCCGTCCAAGTACTTACTTGGATCGGATGTTAGTTAGAAGAGGCGATGTAAATTTCTTATCTTGCCCCACATTCCACTTGTTAGGACACTCAGACCATAAACTAGTTAGGGCCCGCCTGAACTTGAGCTCTAGACCTAAACTGGCCGGATACTGGAAGTTCAACAGCACCTTGTTGGAGCTGGAGGACTACCGGTTGAAGGTTACAGAGATAATCCAACGGGCATTAGTGGGGGCGGTTACTGGGAGTAAGTGGTGGGTTAGTCTCAAGGCTAAGATTAGAAGCTTCTCAGTCCAGTACAGCCAACGCCTCACCCTAGATAAGGCTAAGGCCAAGAAGCGTATAGAGAATAGGCTGACCCGGGCGGTGGAGGCGGGGGGGACCCTAGCTAAACAGGATCTCAACCGTTTGGCCAGTAAGTAGTACGAGGGCCAGATAGTTAGGGCTAGGTTAATGAAAGTCTCGAACGAGGCTGATAATGTAGACGCTGTCGAGCGTAAGGCTGCTCTAAGGCATAGCTTGGATGGGTACATTTGAAGAGTAAACGACTTGGAAGGGCACACCCTCGTGTCGACGTGGGAGATTTGCAAGGGGTTTCGGAAGCATCTATCGGAGCACTTCACCCATCTATCAAGACTCAGGGTCGAAGAGTTTGGCAGCTATTTGGCCGACTCGCCCTGCCTCATGGTGGCTCGAGCGGCTAGCTGTGATGGTCTTGTCGTGGAACCTGAGATCATTACTGCGTTGAAGCAGGTCGGCTGCAACAAGTCCCTGGGGCTTGATGGTCTACCCTACGAATTCTACTTGAGGCTGTCGCCCATGTTGGTCCCTATTCTGAAGGATATGTTCAACCATTGGTTTGTTCTGGGCTCCATCCCTGGGCAGGTGACCAAAGGAGTGATCACATTGCTGAGGAAAGGTCAACGGCATGGTGGGGAGGAAGATTTAGACAATTTCAGGCCCTTGACTCTGCTAAACACAGAGTTAAAGATTTTGGCCAAGGTTCTTGTGAATCGGTTGCAGCTTGTCATCACTAACTTGATCGAACCAGACCAGAGCTATGCTGTGAAGGGGAGATCGATTCAAGACAATCTTCATCTGATACGCACGATCATAGAGGGGACAGAAGTCTACGTCTTTAATCGCAGTAAGTCAGTGGGTGTGCGGTTGGGTGCCTGGACCGGAGTGAATTCGCTTCCGGGCATCTTCAGTTGGACCGACGGCCCAGTCCGGATCCTCGGTGTGGCTCGGACCGGGTCTCCAGCTGAAGAAAAACTGGTCGGAAGTAGAGACCAAGGTCGAATCCTCTGTTAAGACTTGGGTTCGAAGGAAATTGTCCTTGAAGGGTCGGGTAGAGGCGTGTGCTACATATGTCTTTCCACTCATCCTTTACCGTCTGTCTATACTTCCTCTCCCTACAAAACGACGAATCAGCTTACAGGAGCACCTCGACAAACTCTTGTGGAACGATGATAAGCATTATGTTTGCAGAGAGGTCTGTGTTCGAAATCCGAGCGAGGGAGGTTTGGGACTGCCTAATCTCCTGTGTCACAAGCATGAATACAGGTTGGCCTTCCTGAGGCGTTCGTTGTACGTAGACGTTCCATGGGTCACTGCAGTTGGAAACTCGTTTTCCAATCTCACACCCGACCCCTCGGTCTTCGCCGAGCTTCGACCGAGGGGGGGAACAAACATTCTACGCCAAATGCCAGTCAGCACTTAGAGCGTTGTCCTCGAACAGTCTAGGAACAGACTTTATCGGGAGCTAGTGGGGCGTAGCACAAAGGAACCACTAATGAAATGGACGGGGATGTCATTAGACGAGGTCTGCTCCCAGTGGAGTTGGGCGCCAGGACGGGACTTTCTTACAAACTCGGAATTTTTCCTTACCTGGTGACTTGTCCGAAACGCACTCCCCCTCCTTGAAGAACTCTACCTGTACAATGAAGAAACCCGGGTCTACTGCCTCCACTGCGATGAGGACGTGAGGGAAAGAGCCGGTCATGCCTTTTTCCGCTGCAGCTCCTAGGGTACGTCAATGAGGTAACGGCTCGTATCGATGCCAAGCGCTAGCTTGAACTCGACAAGTCATATTTTATGGAGAACATTGATCCACCGCTGTCTAGGGAGAAAAGAATGGTTTTTCTAGCGATACTAGCAATAGCGAGGATAGTCATATGGATCACACGCCTCAAGCGAGTCCACGAAGGGATATCTGTTCCGGATCAGGATCTGATTGTCTACTTTAAACATCTGCTTAAAGCAAAGATCAGATGCGATTGGAAGAGGTTGCCTCGAGTGGCCTTTGACAAGAGATGGGGGCATGACGCTAGCTTGTGCATCCGACGAAGCACCAATTTTTAATTTGTGTTACCACCATATGCATGGCACACGTGGTACTGGGTCCTATGGAGCCCATCCTGCTAGGTTAGGCAAATAAATAGTAAAGAGACTCTTGACTGGTGGTATGAACGAGATCCTGTCCCCCGATTGTTTGTTTTTTGGCACTAGAGAACCTTACGAGGCTATCCTACCACTACCCCCCTTTTTGTTTTAGCACCCCCTGGTCAACCTCTACTCAAAGGTCGCCGCCTACCCCATCCCCCCATCTTTCCCCTTTTTTGTTTTTGCCAATTATTTATTTCTCCTCCCTACACCTGATAAGAATTCTTCCCAATCCCCACTAGGGATCTTCCCGCTTGTTTTCGGTGTCCCGGAAAACAGTAGGTGATCTAACTTGCTAGATTAGCTCAGGGAGGGACCTTACTAAAGCAATTTTTTTTATTTAAAAAAAATTTTTTTCTAGATTCCCCACTCCCCAACACGAACTGTTTCTCTTCCAAATTCAAGAACTTTTTATTTTCCAATGAATTGAACTTTTTTCACACGCACACACACACACATTTTAATAAAATAAAAATAAAAAAAATTACACACACACCCACACAGAAATTGTAAATATATTCTTTTTATTGCAAAAACGCTTTGGTTTTCATCAGTTAGTTTACAATCCACAGAGTGAATGATTTATTGTGGTAAATGTTGTCAGTCAAGAGTAAAGTCGCCAAACACTCCATTTTCATTTTAGTAACAAAGACCCTGCAACACTCCCCATCCCACTTCTTGTAGGGCCTTGTGCTTAAGTTTGTTTACCAATGTTAATTGTTTGCCTTTATTTTTTGAATTCTTTCATTATTTGATTGTAAACTTTTTTCATTATAGATATAAACTATATAAACAAGATCAAAGTGTAGTATCTGTTCCGGCAGATGCTGCAAGCTATGACTAGCTATGACTAGTAAAGACCAGATGTGGGGCCAACCCCACATGCCTGACCTTTAACCAGCTCCCATTTCCCACCTCTCGGGAGTTGGTCCCCTTTTCCCCTTCCCCCTCCCTTCACTCCTCACATTAAAAATCGGCCTTGTGCCTAATTTGCTCGGTGGGGGAGCAAATAAATACCATCTGTTCCGGCAGATACTGCAAACAAAGACCATATGTGGGGCAGCCTCACATATAAGACCTTGGTCAATGTAGGGGCAACCCTTCATACCAATTGTCACTATCCAGCTCCCCGGGGAGCTGGTCCCCATTTCCCCTTCACTCTTCACATTAAAAATCGGCCTTGTGCCTAATTTGCTCGGTGGGGGAGAAAATAAATACTCTTTTCTTGGCCTTTTGGCCAAGATCAAAGTGTAGTATCTGTTCTGGCAGATACTGCAAGCAAAGACCATATAAGCAACCCCACATATAAGACCTTGGTCAATGTAGGGGCAACCCTTCATACCAATTGTCACTATCCAGCTACCCTAGTCCCCGGGGAGTTGGTCCCCATTTCCCCTTCACTCCTCACATTAAAAATCGGCCTTGTGCCTAATTTGCTTGGTGGGGGAGCAAATAAATACCATCCCACATATAAGACCTTGGTCAATGTAGGGACAACCCTTCATACCAATTGTCACTATCCAGCTCCCATTTCCCACCCATCCGGAGCTGGTCCCTTTTCCCCTCTCCCCTTCCCTCTCTCTCCACATTAAAAAACGGCCTTGTGCCTAATTTGCTCAGTGGGGAAGCAAATAAATACTTCTTCAGATGCTGCACTTCAATTTCTTGTTCTCTGTCAGTGGAGGAGAAATCCTTCACAACTGAGAGCAAATAAATACCAACCCTTCCTACCAATTGTCACTATCCAGCTCCTCTACTCCCGGGGGAGTTAGTCCCCCATTTCCCCTTCACTCAAAGTGTAGTATCTGTTCTTACAACATGCTGTACTTATTGTGATATAAAGTGGGGGATCACTTTTCTGTATTAAATTAATGTAAAATGATCACCCACTTTACAACCAGTCAGTCTCAAAGCCATTCAAGTCATTCTCCAGATAATTCAAGTTGTTTTTGAAGGATTCCAGTTATTTTTTAAGCATTCAAGTCATTCTTAATTTCATCAAAGTCATTCTAAGTCATTTACTTTTTATTTATTTAAGTCATTTCAGCCCATTTTTCGATCATTTTAGTTTATCTTTAAGAATTTCATGTCAATCCTACATTCACGCATTCATTCATTGCACGAGAGCACGCGACTAATGGCTATCGGCCTTGTTATTCATAAAATGTGATATATAAATATCTGTATGTGATGTTGCCAAGCTAATCAAAAACCTTGATTCCAGTAAAGCAACCGGCCCTGACGGTATTCCAATTATAGTACTCAAAAAACTTCAACCAGAACTAGCACCCATACTTACAAAACTGTTTAAACGTTGTCTTAAGGAAAATTGCTTCCCATCACTCTGGAAAATCTCATCAGTATGCCCTGTATTTAAGAATTCAGGTGATCGCTAATCCCCTCTCAGTACAGGCCAATAAGTCTCCTATGCGTCATGAGTAAGTTGCTGGAATCTGTGTTAAATAGAGAAGTAATCAACGATCTCAGCAAAAATAACCTTCTTAGTGACACACAATATGGTTTCCGTTCTGTTAGATCTACGGCAGATGTGCTTACAGTTATATCTCATAGGATTAGCGAATCTCTCGACAGAGGCCACCTTTCTAGGGCAATTGCTCTTGACATATCTAAGGCCTTTGATAGGGTATGGCATAATGGTTTACTTCACAAGATCTCCAGCTATGGTATAGCTGGAAATGTCTTCTCAATTATTAAATCATTTCTCTCTGATAGGTTCATAAGAGTAGTAGTTGATGGGCAAAAATCAGAAGCTCACAGTATAAATGCTGGAGTCCCTCAGGAGTCGATCCTGGGCCCAACTCTTTTCCTGATCTACATTAATGATCTTCCAAATCACATCCTTACATCATTCGTAGACATTTTTGCTGACGACACTGCCATTTATGGTAGCACATCTAAGACAGTAAACGACCAAGTTCTCTCCGATTCTCTCTCCTCTGATCTTAATCACGTTGTACAATGGGGAAAGGAGTGGCTGGTTTCTTTTAATGCATCTAAAACCAAGCTTCTATCTTTACATCATCAGCGTTCTGATCCCCATCTGGCATCAATAAAAATGAATGGCTCTTGTCTTGGGGAGGCCTCAAGTTTTGACAGGCTTCTGGGCTTAACCTTTACTCCTGATCTTAAATGGAATACGTACATCAAATCTGTTGTTAAGGCCGCTGGAAAAATGGTTGGATCCTTCTATCGATCCAGTAGATATCTCACTGCTGATGCAATTCTCTATCTATATAAGAGCCAGATACGTCCAAGGATGGAATACTGTTGCCACATATGGGCAGGAGCTGCTAGAAAAGACTTGTCCTGCCTTGATAAGGTTCAAAATAGACTTCGTGGCCTGGTGGGAGATGTCCTTTTCTCTTCACTGCAACCTCTATCTCACAGAAGAGATGTTGCGAGTTTGTCTCTGCTTTATCGTTATTTTCATGGAAAGTGTTCGATGGTCCCCCCTCGCCAAACTTTCACAAGAAACACGCGACTAGCTGAAAACATTATCAATAATTTTCCCCACTCTTTATCTGTGCCTAAACCTAAACATAGATTCCATGATCAAAGCTTCTTTCTTAGAACTGCACGCTTGTGGAACTTTCTTCCATTTTCCTGCTTTCCAGCTGGTTGTCTTCAAGTCCAACGTGAACAAGTTTCTGATGAGCCGTTCCATTTAAGTTAACAAATTTACCGAACTTCCATTACTATTGATTACTATATTGTCCTTTTGACTACTCTACACTCTTTAACACTTATCCTTGAGTTGCCTATCGGCCTTGATAAGTGGTGACGCCTATGTAAAAAAAAAAAAGAAAAAAAAAAGAAGCCCTTTTCTTAAAGTCAAATACTTTACTAACCGTGATAGATACGGTAGCAACATGCTTTTGTCACATCTATGACGTCTCAAACTCTGGTTTCCGGCAACGCCACGCATTAGAAACAAGCCTGGCACCAAATTGCAAATCAGTTGAATGAATGTGTCAATGTTAACTTTGCACAATTTTCTTTGTATATTTAGGTTACAACCTTCCCAACTTCATTAACAACCGCTGAGCTTTGCTGTTCTCGACGTCGGTTGTAAAAATTTGCAGGTTAACGAATAGTTGCTATCAAAGATGAGGACTTCATGCAGACTAGAAAATCCAATCTTTACGGGCTAACAAATGAAGTAACAAACAGCAGCAACAACAACAACAAAAACAATATATATATATATATATATGTATATATATATATATATATATATATATATATATATATATATTCTTCAGAATGAATTATCCAACAATAAACTGGTATTGAAACCTGTGATTATAAGATTTACAAAATATTACTGGCAGTAATATTCTATAAGTATTATCCCATCTTTGCCTTAAATGTCCTTGATATGAAACTCAAACATTTCACGTCATAAATTTTTTAAAATTCATTGAATCACAAGAATTCGATTACACCCCGTCCTCGTACAAATTTTTCAGTTTCGGCCCCCTTAGCTGCACTTTTTTCTGGATGAAAATAGATGAAAAATTACCACATGTCTGAGTGCATTATATACCAAATCTCACGGCTGTAGATCAAAAATTCGTTGGGTGTGTATGTGGTGAAGTGTTCTCTCTCTCTCTCTCTCTCTCTCTCTCTCTCTCTCTCTCTCTTTCTCTCACACACACATATTTCTCACTTTTATAGATATATAGATTATAACTCATCTTAAAATCACGTGAAACAATTTAATATACTCGCATATTATTGGTTTAATTATTGGAGCAATACTAAGAAAGCAGTTCGGCTACACGCATTTAATTATCTCTTGTATGATAGTCTAGTCTGATTTTGCACCGTGTGAATTAAAGGGAAAATTACGATACTTTCTCATATTATTATTATTATTATTATTATTATTATTATTATTATTATGTTAAAGCAATAAAAAACATGTAACTTTTAACTCATGGGAACCACCAATGAAGTCAGCCTTGAAGTGTCGTGTGAACCATTTGAGGAAGTTGTCCCACGGCGTCTACGCATGCGTAAGACTTACCTTAGTCAAAAACCATTACTAATTGCCCTCATGCAAAGATGCATATTTTGAAAGCAGTCGGCAGGTAGAGAAATTATTTCTATTTCTTTAGTTATAGACAAAAGCGATTACTTCACTTATATATATACTAGCAAAAGTACCCGTCGTTGACTGGGTTCAAAAACAGCCTACAGAAAATGGACTCTGATTTATGAAAGTATGATAGGTTATGAAAAGGAAGGGTTGTAATGAGATAGCTTCGAATTGGGGTGGGGGGTGGGGTATCAAAACCAAAGCAAAATATGATGAAAGTAAAAATAAAATAGATAAACCCCATAATTTATTATACCATACCTGTTCACACTGAAACATTTATCACAATATTCTGTGGATCTATATTAAAAAACCTTGTTAAACTTTGTGACATATTTCCATTCTATGGAGGTCAGGCGCGAACGAACACCCCATAATTTTATTATACCATATTTCTTCAAACTGAGACATAATTATCAAAGTATACTTACGCAGATAGATATGAAAAGTCTTTATTAAAGTTTGTGCCTATTTCCATTCTATGGAGGGCAGGCGCGAACGCTGACCCCACAATTTTATTATACCATCCCTATTTAAGTTAAAACATACTTATCAAAGTATTCTTATGTACATCTATATCAAAAACAATTGTAAACGTTTTTTTTTAATTTTTAAATTTTTTATTTCCATACTTTGTGGACCAGGCGCGAATGCAGACCCCACAATTTTAATGAACCACTATTCTGCCAGATCAAACATACCCATTCCTGTGTCTCGATACGTCTTCTATCATTATTTGTAATCAGGTTTTTTAAATAGTCAACCATATAGGAGCCTATTCGTGACCAGACACACACATACACACAGACATTCAGCTTTATATTATAGATATATATATGTGGGGGGGTTGTGTGTGTGTGTGTGTGTGTGTGTGTGTGTGTGTGTGTGTGTGTGTCTGCCTGTCTGTGTACGACAATTTAGAAATAAAAAACCGTAGCATATCCAATTTTTAGTACATAAGTGCTAAGAATTCAACTAAAATAACAGTTCTGTGTACGACCGTTTACGAGAGAATAGCTTTTTCTCTTCGTCAGCGCAGACACCTAAATTAATTGGTTAGTAGATAAAAAAAAGGAAAGCGACACTAATATTTAGATCTTTTCTTTTAAAAAAATATATAAAAATATACATGAATAAATAATAGACACCATTGCATTATTAACACAATATATGATTGGAGAAAATGAAATATATCAACTTTTTAATAAAAAAATACACGCATATGCGCGCGCGCACACACACACACACACACATTTATATTGTACCTATTAACTATGCCTCCCCACGGGACAGAGTTAGACACCAGGGTCGTTTTTTAACGGGTGTATATATATACATATACGTGTTCTAAATCGCAATCTTACTTATATCTTTGTGTGTATACGACAATGTCCATATATCACTGTGTATATAAACATGTCTCTTGATGTTTGCGTGAGCATCATTTGGTGAGCACGCGTGTGCGTATGTAGTGTTAACACATAAACAACAGCCATTCAATATGCAGACAATAACGTTCACGGACAATCATTTTACGGACGAATAAAATTGTCCGTTAGGGCATCAGTAAATTGGACACATTGTTTTTGGTTCTGCGAATGCTGCAAATAGATTTCTTTCTCTGGAAGAAAACATCCAGACGCAATTCATAATTCGTAGTCGTAGTTATATATATATATATATATATATATATATATATATATATATATATATATATATATATATATATGATGGCAGCAAACTCGTTTTCAAGTATTGCCATTACTTAATACATCTCTGGCTCAAATGAGGCAGACATGAGCGCCACTAGCAGCTCGTGCCGGACGTCACTTCTATGAACCTTCTAAAGTTCTGCACATCTGCTGATGACCGGGTCCAAGCTGTGGTGCCCCGAAAACCTGCTGGACCAGACCTTGGATGTTCCAGAGCCTTTATTTCCATTGAAGCCCATATCTGCAGCTACAGCCAGCCTTTTTGTTATCGAGATACACACTGATGGCAAAATGTGTATTCCATTGCATATCAAGTAATGCCTCTGCTTGAAGATTTTTATAGTGAGGAAAGACTTTGCACCGAGACAATCTCACTCTCTGAACAACTGCCACATCGAACCAAAAAGAAGAGCAAGTCAACATCATTGGATGCAGCAGTCGCTGCAGGTTTTATATCAGGAGTTTCCTTCTCCTAGAGAGGTTGTCTTCATCACGGCTTACAGAGCCCTCTCCACCCATCATGGAATTTGATCAATGACTGGGACTTAGGTTAGAGCATATTCCACACGCCGGTGGGTCATGTATGCCGCAGCTTATAGAGCCTAAGCTCCTTTGTTGGTTTCTGTCAGAGTTACCTCACCCTTAGCCTTTGGTTAAAAGAACCTTAGCCTACAAGGCAGTGGAGGCCCAGTTATACGGCGCAGGACACTCGGTGTTCATCAGAGCCCCGTCTACGTGGCAGTGGTCATGACGTGCACGTGGGGTTGATTTTTCTGGGAGAAGCACAGTATGATGCTAAGACATCTGTGTGCTTTTAACACACGTCTATACCAGACCTTGACCACCATATATATATATATATATATATATATATATATATATATATATATATATATATATATATGTGTGTGTGTGTGTGTGTGTGTGTGTGTGTGTGTGTGTATACTAGCAGAACCCGTTAATTGGAGTTGTCCGGTGGAAGCATGCCCCACATCATCGTAAAAAGTTTAAGTACAGCTGTTGTTGGTATTGCCCAATCCCAATCCCCAACGCCCAACCCTCTCATGTGAAAAACAGCTTTTAGAATAGACACTGGCAAAGCAGGTGAGAAAGAAAATCATCAATCAGGTTAAGAAAAGCAAGAATTTGGCATAATTTTTTTATAGCACTCATAATGTATCTCACAAGGACCAGATAAATGAGGTGTTGCGCTACGTAAAAATTGACGACGGAAAAGTCGTTTCTTCGCTTCCTCAAGACAAAGGTTAAAAGCGCTGAGGACATTTCTAAACTGATTTTGAGAGAACTGGAGAATGATGGGATACAGATTGGTGACTGTATTGGGCAAGCATTTGTCAATGCCGTTGTTATGGCAGGCCATCGATCGGGTGTGCAGAAACGCATCTCCAAAATCAACCCAAAAGCTCTATTTGTGCCATGTACAAACCATTCACTAAATCTGGCTTGTGTATATGCAGTTTCTGTAGTTTTTCACTCTCTTACATTTTTTTGGCACACTAAAGCGATTATTCTCGTTCTTTTCTGCATCTACACATCGCTGGGACGTCTTGATTCAGTTGACCGGTCTAAGTATCAAGCGGACTGTGGAAACTAGATAGAGTAGACGAGCAGACGCTGTAAACGTTGTGATAAAAATTATTGGAAGTAGTCATTGTCCTGAAACAGCTCACAGAAAAAGGAGTAAATGAAGCCACATGACAAGACGCATCTCTAATTCTCAACTCGGCACTGCCGTTTCCGTTTCTTTTATTTCGGAGCCATTGGAAAACTATTCTCCCAGAAATCAATGATACCCAGAAGTATCTTCAAACAAAATGGCTGGATCTGCAACAAAGTTCTCTCAGGTTGACGGCGTTGAGAGGTTGTCTTCTTTGGAATAGAGACAAGATGATGGACAGTGCAATAGACGAGTAAAAAAAAAAAACTGATCCGAAATGGGGATAAGCATGGAGCGTTGTGTCCGCAAAAAGATGGTGAAGGATTGACTGATGCAGCGGTGGGGTTTGATACTGAGTTGAGATGGGAAATGCTGTCTGTCAATCGTTATAGAAAGGCCAAAGTTATTAAAAGAATATGCAGTTTCTTGGTATAATTATTATATTCCCTTAGAATAGCTCGCGTGGCAATAAAGGGCGTTGTCTCTATAGTGGCCTCCTTGGATCTTACTAAAATGTATCTTAAGCTCTTTCAACATGAAAAAGTACGACCAAATCTGTCACCAAGCAGAGTCCAAAGATCCCATAAGAATATAAAATTATCTGGGGTATTTTTCCTAGTACATTGATTATTATCTAATAGAATTAATTTACTTTCTTTATTTCGTTTATTCCTGGGTGACCCATATGAACATCTTTCATTATCTGTTTTGTCATGTTTTTTGTCTGACCCTTCTTTTGCTGTATGATACGACGCCATAACACAGAGAAAAACTGTCCTGTATTTGATGGTCTCTATTTGTGATGTTCTGGTTTGTAGCAGTAACAATTTCGTCTTTTTGTGCTTTTTGTTTAATTTCATGTAGTGTGACCGTAAGGTTTTTTGCACATCATAGTTTTAATTTCACTATCAGTACGTTAGGAAGCAATTATTGGATTCTCAAGAGGTTCATTCTGTCTCGGAACCAACCTTGAAAATTCGCTCGAATGGTCGATCTACTTGGAGGAGAGGTACTCTAACTTGAAATTATAACTCCAAGGGTATTCAGAGATAGAGCAAGCTTTTTAGTCGGTTTGGGTCGAAAATTTTTATTTACCAATATATAAATGTATATGTGTATGTATGTTTGCATGTCTGCCTAAAACTTTCGACAGAGATATTTTACCAAGATCAGTATCGTTTTGACGTTCGACCTTTCGTACGACAAATATCGAAAAATTGGCTAAAAACATTTATATCTTCACCTTAAACTGGGCACTTTTCTACAAGGGGGGCGCTTTTTTCGCCGATATTTTTGAAATTCCTCCTCTTCTTTCAATTGTCTAGCCTTAATTTAAACCTACGTTACTTTCGGTTTTGCATTAGTTGTAACAGCAAAGACGCCAGGTCTTTTTTCACGTTCTTTTTCTCCTTCAGGGTACGCGTTCGAGCCTGCCTTCTTACTACCACTTGTTTTTATTTCTTTTGCTCGACATACACATCCAAACACCCGGGAAACGCTGGGCTGAAATGCTAGTATATGTATAATATATATAAATGAAAATGTCCGTCTGTTTGTGTGTCTGTGTACATTTCCCCACCAAACACCTCTGTCGATGTTAAGTCTAGAGACTCGAGATTTGTCATAAAGTGCATAGAGATTTGGGAAAATCTTCTTAATTGGTTTTCGGCCAGAAACATGGCTGTCAAGGGGTCAAAGTTCAACGATTTCACTTTTGAAAACTCTACTAAACTCCTCCGCCAATTTTGGGTCAACACACTTGAAATTTTAAATGTAGGTTACTTGGACATGGATCAAATTTTCAATTTGATTTGAGCCCCCAAAATAAATGTTATGGGGTTAAAATTGAGGTCAAATTTTTAAAAATTGACATCTGCTATCTCTACCAAATTACTCAACCAATTTCTGGTCTAAACATTTGAAATTTTACATAAAGAGTATTCAGGGATAGGGCAAGCTTTTTAATCGGTTTGGGTCGAAAATTTGAGCTGGCAAGGGGGCAAAGCTCAAAAGATTTTTACCTTTGCGGTCTCTAGCAAACTATTCAGCCAATTTTGTGTCCAAACATTAGAAATTTTACATAAAGGGTATTCAGACATGCATCAAACATTTTAATCAGTTCTGGTCAAAAATTTGGCTGTCAAGAGGTGAAAGTTGAAAGAGTTGACTTTTGCAGACTCTACCAAACTCCTCCACTTATTTTGGGTATGAACACTTGAAATTTTAGTTGTAAGTTACCTGGACATGAGTCAAACATTATATATATATATATATATATATATATATATATATATATATATATATATATATATATATATATAGCCGGGCTGAACTGCTAGTATATAAATAAAATTCAGAAGTAAAAATTAAGATTACAAGCCAAAAACTTCTGTAAACTTAAAGAGAATATACTTATTAATATTTATATAGTAATCCCAACCAAATAAAAAAGCTCAATACAACCAAAATTAGAAATAGAGCTTGTCATAAAAGAACACAATTAAAGACTGTCTAATTATAATCTATTTATACCACTATGAATTCGTATTCCTTTTGTGTGTATTGATATTCATATTAAAACCCCTCTTTTCTATTTATTTAATGTATTCATTTGCTTCCCCACCAAAGCAAATTAGGCACAAGGCCGTTTTTAATGTGGGGTAAAAAACCAGCTCCCCTAAAATAGGCAAAAGGGGGCACTCTGGTTACCAAAAATAATAACTGTCCCAGTATAGAGGGTTTCCTCTCCATTGACTGGTACAAATTACCTTAAGTGCAGCATCTGCAGAACAGATGGTATTTATTTGCTCCCCCACCGAGCAAATTAGGCACAAGGCCGATTTTTAATGTGAGGAGTGAAGGGAGGGGGAAGGGGAAAAGGGGACCAGCTCCCGAGAGGTGGGAAATGGGAGCTGGTTAAAGGTCAGACATGTGGGGTTGCCCCCACATCTGGTCTTTGCTAGTCATAGCTTGCAGCATCTGTCGGAACAGATACTACACTTTGATCCCGGCGATATAGTGAATGGACGGCATCTTCCAAGATAAATGTATGTATAGGGGCAACAGACCGGGGACAAAACAAAGGGCGGACTGGGCATCTTTGGAAGCTCTCCTAGTGCAGAATAAAATCGGAGACAGGATCAACTATGATACTTGCCCTAGTCTAGCACCTAATAAAGTATTTTCCACTCGAAATGGTTACAATCTAACTAACCCTACTCTAAAAAATTTGCTTGGAGCTGGGTTCCATTGAACCTTAGCACCGCCTGATCTATACTACTAGGGTGGGAAAACAAACTTAACCCTAACACTTCGTCGGATGCACAAACTATGACCTTCACCTTCACCGAGGCGAACGATTTATATGACCTTCACCGAGGTGCGCGACTTGACACACAAAAATAAACCGCCTCTTAATCACCTGCTAACGCATGCGTCACTGTAACGTCCAATGACAACAACCACCCCAACCTTCTCACTCGACCTGCCTTTATACCACTATCTCAATCCCTTCTCTTGCGCATGCGCCTGTAGATTCCTGACAATCTCGAGACTTCCGCTTATAAAAACCCAAGTTTTGTTGTCGCGCATTCCTATACAAGGCACAAACACGAGGGCGTTTGTTATGTTGGTAAGTACTACACTCCCCCCTGATCTGATGATCACATAGATTGCACTCCGGGGGTGGCCTCTTAGTTCGTTGGCTTCTGCGAAGGGTGGTATTTACACTCTCGGATTCAGGTTCTGGTTCTGGTTCTGATCCTGCCTGATCAGACGAACTAAAACTATCACTCTCTTGCTCGGTGACCTCACTCATCAGCAGCTCATCATCTGATGATTCGTCGCCCTCTGTAGTTGTGGGATGTACTTCACTAGCCGGGCGAAGATCGCGCACATGGCGTGGGGTTCCATCAACAAGGACCGACTGCTGGCTGACCACTCCAGATATTCGTCCTCGCTTGAACTTGGTGGTGCACCGGTTTCCAGGGGGTCTAACCCAAACTGGATCCCCTACCTTGTATTTGTTATGACTCTCCTCGTTGATTGGTTGGACAGTGTCAATGCCCTTTATCCTAACACGGTATTTGTGTATGGCATTGGCCGGTGCTGTTGTTAGTGTCTTCCCATCCTTTGGTGTGACGTTATACCAATACGTGGCCTCCGTAATGGTGCATTGTTTTCTGGCAGCAATTCTCTTGATGCTGCGATGGCTCCTCTCAGCAATGCCATTCCCTGATGGCACATGGGCACATCGCAGTCGTAGTCGGACACCCCACTCATTCAACAACTGCCAAACTTGGTGGCTACAAAAAGCAGCATCGTTGTCCGTCAATATCTCTTCCGGCGCACCTCGCTCAGAAAAGATAGATGACAGTTGGCGGACAACATTCGCTGAGTCCTGCCTGGTCATTTGCCGCCACACCGCAAAACGAGTGGGTCCACAGTCGATAAGGGTTAGAAAGGGCTTACCACTGTAATGGGTAATATCCATCGCTAATCGTTGCCACACATGCTCAACTTCCAATCGCCCCTTCTGCCATCGCTCAGGTGCAGGATCGATAGACTGGCATGCCTCACAGTGCCTGATGATCTGCCTGACATCCGCCCTTGTCACTGCCGGGTCTACACGCCTCGCAAAATACAAAGTTCTTTTGATACCTGGATGTCCACTCTGCACATGAATTCTTTGTATTTGGTATGAGCTAATCGCGCCAACTGCGCAAGATCGAGCAGTGAACTCCACGCCTGTCTTCACAGCTTCATACCATTTGTGAGGCACACGGGTTAGTTGGTCTGCACGATTACAGTGTGATGCCACGAGCGTTACACTCACCGACAGGTCATATTCTGATACCAGACTCTTCAGGGTGTTTAGCCTCCGCCGGATTAACATCTCACTGGCTGCCTTAGTACGGACTCTTGTTCGTCCCGAGAGATTGTCGGACACCCAGTGGTAGACGCAGAGAGAATCCGTGTACAAGTGTAACTTCTTCGACTGCCATTGCAGTGCCAGATTTAAACCCTTCACAACAGCATCCAGTTCCGCCAGGTTGATGTGTTGAGCATCATTCACGGGTCGCAGCCAGCATGCATCTTCAATTATATTTCCACGTTGCTCCAATAACACTCCCAATGCCAAAGAACTAGCGTCAACCCACACATTCACAGTGTCCCCATCGACACACCATTCTCCACGGGCAGGATCCTCCTTATTAACTCTCTCTAGGGTTTCTGTCGTCATCAGAGTTAGAAGAGCATCATCAGATACATCATCCCAACCTGTAGTTACTAAACTTGCCCTGTGTTTGATGACGCCCACAGCTTCTCGGAGCCAGCCACACGCTGGTAAGTGACCAATAAGTTTTCCACACAAGGAAAAAATAGTCCGCCGCGTAATAACATCAGGGATAGTTGGAATTTCACTGCCACGCCTCCATCGTAAGGTACCGTCTTTCCCGCAAACGTCCAATCCTAATACCCGTGCTCCATCCCTCAGACGTTCGGGATCCTTGCGCTCCAACCCGAATTGAGCTAACTTTTCTCTGACGTGCGACGCATATTGTACGTCTTCATTGACATACACATCATCAATATAGGCCGATGTTGCATCATCAGTAGTCTTTTCCTGGGACAACACTGCATTTACGATGGTCTTCATGATTTGCGGTGCCACATTCAGCCCAAAGCCAAGCCGAGTAAGGCAGTATCTCTGACCCCGGAACCACACTGTCTGGAACGGCCACAATGTCTCATCCACTCGCACCTGCAAATAAGCCTTCCGCAAGTCTACTATAGACACATTGGAGCCCTTCTGGCGCCATTCTCTCAGCTTGCTGGCGCACACGTCAGCATCGGCAGTGTACGTCTCAATGTATCTATTGAGTTCACGATAGTCCAGCACCGGACGAACTTTCGATTTGTTATGCTGGACTACAGCCATTAAGGGAATCAGACCCTTGGGTGATCCCAGCTGGTTGGGGTAGGGGATCAGCCATCCATCCTGGATCCATGCCTCAAGTTCCTTTTCGTAATCATTACGGGCCTCGTCGGGTATCGAGCACTCTGCAATGCTATTCTTGAGTTCGATTGGCGCCCTTCCTTCTGTCCACTTCCACGATGCAGTCCATGCTTTTTGGTGAGGGTCGTAGTCCACCTTAAAATCAGGCCGATCAATGTGAACTGCAGCACACACTGGGGTTTCCAAAAATCGCACAGTCCCATCTCTTCCGATAACCACTCCCCCCAGTGCCTTAATAGCATCATATCCCAATAGTACATCGAATCCCAGCAAATCCCTTCGCATCACCAGCACATTAATGTTTGCGACCACACCAGAGTCTGTGTGGACTTTGACAGTTCCGGCTCCACAGCAAGCTTGCGTATTGCCACCTATTGTGGTTACTTTGATGTTCTGCTTTGTCCAGTTTCGACACAACTTGGCACTCATGATGGTGTGTGAGCACCCGGAGTCGAGAAGAGCTGAACAAAGCACTTGATCCACGTACACATTTATTGTCGGTTGCGCCTCAATTAAATCTTGTCCGGGGAACAGGGCGGCGCTGACGTCCTGCCCCCTGATGCATTTCCCGCACAATTTTGGGATAAATGTCCATAGCTACCACATTTGAAACAGCGCGGGCGCCCCCGCCCCTTGTTAGTACAATTTCTTGCGATATGGCCTCGCTGGCCACAGCAGAAACATCTCCCATTGGTCGTGGGTCTCAAACCGGGACTCTTTTCAGCATTAGTCTTGGCTGCCTGCGCCATCATTATAACCGGTTCCCTCAGGTCCTCCTCATCTCTGATAACGGCTCGTGCGCGTTCTAACAAATGTTCCATGGGCGTTACAGATATGCTGGTGGAAGCCCTCAACAGTTGCTTAACATGGGTGGGAAGGCCGGCCACAAACGCATACGCCAGTGTTTGCTCTGACACTGCATGCCTAATAGAACTGCAAGTTTTTTCAGCTCCGCGAAGAAGACGTCCACGGTTTCTCCTGGCATGAGCTTCCTAGTGGCAAATGTTTCGTAGGCCGTACAGGGATCCATGGCAAATGCCTTGTATAAAGCATTTTTTATACAGGTAATATCAGCCTTCTCCACAGCACTCAGTTGCTGATATACACTTAGGGCGCCTCCAGCCAATCTTAGGGAAATCACGGTATGCACCCCCTTTACTTCACAGAGGTTGCAGGTCAGCTCAACCCTTTCGATCCAGTCGACAACAGAAGTGGATCCGTCGAATTCGGGTATCAGTTTTAAATCAAACTTTGCCCCAGCTATAGTTGTCCAGGAAAAGAGACAAAATGAAATAGCCGAAATAGCTTATGACTTTCACCTTCGCCGAGGTGAACGATTTATATGACCTTCACCGAGGTGCGCGACTTGACACACAAAAATAAACCGCCTCTTAATCACCTGCTAACGCATGCGTCACTGTAACGTCCAATGACAACAACCACCCCAACCTTCTCACTCGACCTGCCTTTATACCACTATCTCAATCCCTTCTCTTGCGCATGCGCCTGTAGATTCCTGACAATCTCGAGACTTCCGCTTATAAAAACCCAAGTTTTGTTGTCGCGCATGCCTATACAAGGCACAAACACGAGGGCGTTTGTTGTGTTGGTAAGTACTACACAACATGTGTTGTGCACCCATCTCCTATCAAAGTCTATGCGATGTAATATTTTCCAATCGCATCTGATCTTTACTCTAAGCTGATGCTTAAAGTAAGTGACCAGATCCCGATCTGAAACAGATTCAACCCCATAGACAATGTTAAGATGTGTAACCCACATCACTAACCTAGCTACAGCTAGGATCGCGAGAAACACCAACTGTTTCT
This sequence comes from Euprymna scolopes, assembly GCF_053919585.1. Lineage (NCBI taxonomy): Eukaryota > Metazoa > Mollusca > Cephalopoda > Sepiida > Sepiolidae > Euprymna > Euprymna scolopes. The sequence continues at coordinate 163,106,535 of NC_136483.1, forward strand.
CCCCAGTAAACGGCGGGTTCATGTTGTTGACAACGTATGCCAAATCAAGTGGCACCAACCGCTCGGGGTCGATGCGAGCTGTTACCTCTCTGATGTACTCTTAGAGCCTCCAAACTCCGCTGCAAAGAAAAAAGGCGTTATCCCTTGTTTCATCCTCGTCATCCTTGCAGTGGGGGCAAAATGGAACGCATTCATTCCTCTTGCAGTCCTTGGTAAGCACGCCAAAAAGTGGCAGCACATTCCGGACAAAGAGAAATCTGAATTATTTAAAAAGCTTCTGGCTGGCGCCCAATTTCACTGAGAGAGGACCTCCTCCCTGGACATGTGCAGTCACTCAACCAGCGGATCTTTTGCGGTACCCACCACTAAATCCCGATATAGCGTCTTCCTAGGCCATGCAAGGTCACTCGACTCCTGCAATGCCCTAAGGGCAGCTCGGCATTTGCAGAGAAACTGCCGTTCCCCACTGGTCTTCTGCGACCTTCAGCAGCAGGAGAGGATACGATCTGTGGAAAAGTTTGCTCCATAACTGGTACCCAGTGCAATTCCTCAAGCAGTGTCCGACTCAGGAACGCCAATCTTTCGGCATACTTATGACTTAACAAGTCAGGCATTCCCAAGCCTCCCTCACTGAGTTTCTGTGTACAGACCTGTCTACAGACATACGGCTTTCCCCCTTTCCAAAGAAGTTTGAAAAGGAGTTGCTCCAAAGCCTTACAATGGTCCGCAGGCAGAGGAAGTACTGACCAGTGGTAAAGGATCAACAGAAAGACGTAAGTTTGACATGTCTCCGCACGACCCTTCAGGGATAAGCCCCTGTGAATCCAAGTTCTTACTGACGACTCGACCTTCGTCTTTACTTCCGACCAATTTTTGTCCAGCTGGAGTCCAGGCATGAACCACACACCGAGAATCCTTACCGGGCCATCCGTTCAGCCGGACCCACCTGGAAGCGAGTTTACCCCGGTCCAGGCGTCCAACCACAGGTCAACGGACTTGCTGCGATTGAGTGTGCCCCTATGACACTTTCATACTCAGCGACCGCCTCCATCACCGCTTTAATATCGATCCTTCGCCCAACGAAAATGGTGGCATCATCAGCGTACGCGAATTTGCTGCCAGATAGAGTAATGCCATGCAGGACTGGTCTAGCCGCCTCGTCCCTTAATTTGTGAAGGAAGGGCTCCAACGTCAGAACATACAACAGAGGCGACAGCGGACAACCCTGGCGCACCAACCGAGAGACCCCAAAGGACTCCAACAACCTACCATTTACTTGTATCGCTACCACAGGATCATGATACAGAATAGAAATCCACTTGCGGAAGTCCGGACCAATACCGGCAGTCTCCATAACAGATTCCAAGAAAACATGGTCGACCCTATGGAACGCTTTGAACTTATCTAAATTGATCAGCGTGGCTCCTGTGTCGTCTTCTAACCCCTCTATGATCATGCGCACCAAGTGTATGTTGTTTTGAATCGATCAAGTCGCCGATAACAACCTGCAGTCAGTTTGCAAGAATGCGGGAAAAAATCTTCAACTCTGTGTTTAGCAGAGTGATGGCTCTATAATCATCTAAGTCCTCCTTACCATGCCGCTCTCTTTTCTTCAGAAGTGTGACCATTCCTTTGGTTACCCGCCCAGGGATGGATTCCTGAGCAAGCCAGTGATTAAACACCCGGCAGAAGAGGAACAAACATGGGCGACAGCCCCAAATGCAGTTCGTAGGGCAGACCATCGAGCCCTGGAGATTCATGGGTAACCTGCTTCAAAGCAGTAATGATCTCATGCTCCGTAACCATCTCATCACAGTTAGTTGCTCGGGCCGCAGTAAGGCGGGGCGATCCGACTAAATAGCTGCCAAACTCCTGGCCGCGGAGTCTAGGTAGTTGGGCAAAGCGCTCCTCCAGATATTGCCGAAACCCATTGCAAATTTCTCGAGTCGATATAAGAGTATGTCCTTCCAGGTTTTTCACCTTCCGAATGTACCCATCTGAGCCGCGTCTTAAGGCAGCGTCTACATTCACGGCTTCGTTAGAGACTGTTTAACCTAGCTCTAACTACATTACCTTCGTAACGTTCGCTGGAGCCCCCCCTTAACTACTGTTATCTCTAGGGGATCCCCACCAGCCACCGCCTGCTAGGTGCCTTTGGTTCATGCCCTAGTTAACGCGAGGTGTTGGTTATATTGGACACAAAAGAGCCTAATGGTAGCCTTAAGTCTAACCCACCAGCTACTCCCGGTAACCGCCCCCACTAACTTCCGCTGAATTAGTGTTGTAAGCTGTTCCCGGAAGTCGTTCATCTCCAGTAAGGAGGCGTTCAACTTTCAGTAGCCAGCCAACCTAGGCCTATTACCTACTCTCAAACGGGCCATTACTAATTTATGGTCCGAATGACCTAGCCAGTGGAACGTGGGACAAGATAAGAAATCTATGTCGCCTCTTCTAACTAACTAACATCCTATCCAAGTAGGTACTTGAACAGGAGGCCGCACTTTTTTGCTACGTCCACATGTCCCTCGAGGCCATCAGGTCAGACAGGCTGATTTCACACCTCTCCGACCCTCTATCCCCCCGACCTTATCTATCTTGGGGTCCAGGATGGCATTACAGTCCCCCATTAAAACTACCCGCTCTGGACCCGCCGATAGGAACACCTCCACCTGCCAAAAAAGTAAACCCTCTCTCCAGCAATATTCGGCGCATAAACAGCCAAAATCCGGAACTTACTGCTTTTAACAGCAACATTGACCACTACCAGCCTTCCATGAGCATCCACGTGGACTACAGTAACCATCGCAGCTAGAGTGCGACTCACTAGCACAGAAACCTCACGGCTATGAGTATTGCCATATGCTGAGTAAACATCAAAGTCGTTCACCAGCACATCGCAATCCCTGGGCTCAACAAAGTGAGTCTCCTGAATCGCAGCTATATCTATCTCAAGGGCCACGAGATCCCTCAGCACGCGAGCAACCTTGCTTCGAGATCTCATGCCCCTCGCATTTAAACTAGCTAAGTTTAAGGTTGCCAATATTCCCTAACTTGTAGTATTCATCTATCACGGTTCTAAAGTCCTCGGAGGTGAGGACGCCAAAGGTCTGACCGATGCTGCCAGTTAAGAACTCCGTTGTGAACTGACCTCCTCAGACCAGCCCTCCTACGTCCAGGGGAAAGGTTGATTTAATAGCTCTATAAAGGGAGGGGCGAACATATATGGGGGTCCTCCCTTCACATTTGTGCTGAATTTGCGCTAACGACGGATGATCCTCCTCCACTAGCTTCATTTCGGGTATCGCTGTTTTGGTTTCTTCTAGCATCCGCCACGCTTTTACTCGACCGCTCTTTTCTTTCCTGACAAAGGTAATGATTAGTGGGGCATCCCTAAAATATTCAGGGTTCTCCACACTTTTCCGTCCACTTCTTGAATCTTCTCCAATGGTTTCAGGTTTTTCTCCTGATTCCCAGAGAGCTCCAATAGCAGCTGGGTTGGCTCTATTTCACACACTCTCCTCCCGGGAAGAAACGGCCTCTTCCGGGTCCTTTGGGTCCGGACCGGTGTTGCTGGCGGAACGGTGTGTTTATCGTCTTTTGCTTGGACTGAATCGTCTGTAGACTCCGGGAGAGGAGGGGGTTTTCTGCTCGTTCATGGAGGTATCGGGCTGAGCAGAGTTGTTTTTGTCTTTGCGTTCTTTGCTGTTGGGGTCTTATTTTCAGCCTTTTTCTCCACCTCCTCCTCCTCAGACTCTGAGACCAGCTTCCTCTTCATTCCGGATTTTCCTTCTTTTGCTGAACTCTCTGCTGCCTGGTTACCTCTCCTTGCTATTGTGCTCCATTTGGTCAAAGCTTCCCCTGTTGGCTTGTTTCCATCCTTCTCTGTCTTTTCCGATGGCACAAGCGCAGGTGAGGCCTCTGCTTTCTTTTTTGGACATGCCTTTGCTATATTTCCAGGCAGCAAACAGTTCCAACAGTGAGGCCTTCTCCCCTCGACGATGAGACATGGTCCAGGCCTCACACTTCAACTGTGGCAGTATAATGTTAAAACCGGCCCGGTTTACTTACATTTGGATCCGGTAATCCCTGGTCTTTATGTTTCTCTGGCCTCGTACTGGTGTCACAGCTTCGACATCCCCATATTGGGATAAAATTGCCTCCGGTTGTTCTTCGATGATGCAGCTTGGGACTCCCAATATGGAGACTACAGTCCTCCTCCTCTCCAAATATTCCATCTTGCTTCTTATCCCCTTCTATACCGTTTTGGCCATCTTCTCTGCATCTTCCGCCGTGGGCAGAGGGTATTCCACATTGCGTAGCTTCGACGGACTGCATATGTGGCTGGGATATTTGTTTCCACCAGCATTGTAAGGAACTTGTCTTTATTTACACCGGTCAGTCCTTTGATTTTCTCGTCAAATGTGACGAGCGACACCGTTCTTGTTGAATAGAAGAAGCAGTCAACTACCTCAGCAAAAATAACCTAATTAGTGACACGCAATATGGCTTCGGTTCTGCTAGATCTACAGCAGATGTGCTAACAGTCATATCTCATAGAATTAGCGGATCTCTCGACGGAGGCTTCCTTTCTAGGGCAATTTCCCTTGACATATCAAAGGCCTTTGATAGAGTATGGCATAAAAGTGTACTCCCCCCCATAGCTACGGTATAGCTGGAAATGTATTTTCAATTATGAAATAAGTTTTCTCTGATAGATTCATAAGAGTAGTAAGTGACGGGCAGAAATCAGAAGCTCACAGTATTAATGCTGGAGTCCCTCAGGGTCCATCTTGGGCCAAATTTCTTTCTGATCTACATCAATGATCTCCCAAATCACGTCCTAAGATCGTTCGTAGATATTTATGCTTACGACTACCATGGCAACATATCAAAAACCGTAAATGACCAAGTTTTCTTTGATTCTCTCTCCTGTTATCTTGATCATGTGGTGGAATGGGGAAAGAGGTGTCTGGTTAATTATAATGCAACTAAGACAAAGCTTCTACCTTCCATCATCAACACTCTGATCCCGTCTGGAATCCATCGAAATGAATGGCTCTCATCTTGGGGAGGGTCGATTTTTTGACAAACATCTAGGTCTGACCTTTACTCCTGATTTGAGATGGAATACGTACATCAAATCCGTTGCCAGGGATGCTGGGAAAATGATGGTACCGTTCTACTACTCCAGTAGATATTTCACTGCTGATGCAATTCTATACCTGTATAAAAGTCAAGTAGGTTCAAGAATAGAGTACTGTTGCTACATTTGGGCAGGATAAGCTGCTAGAAGCAGCTTATCTTGCCTTGACATAGTTCAAAATAGACATCTTAGTTTAGTAGGGGATACTTTTTCTCTTCCCTGCAAACTCTTCTCACAGAAGAGACATAGCGAGCTTGTCTCTGCTTTATCGTTATTTTCATTGCAAGCGCTCGTTTGAGTTCCGATCTATGGTTCCCCCTGTTCTGACTTTCAGGAAAAACACTCGTTTAACTGAAACGCCTATCAATAATTTTCTCCACTCCTTATCTGGGTCTAAACCTAAACGTAGATTTCATGAACAAAGCTTCTTTCTTAGAACTGAACGCCTGTGAAACTCAGTTTCGTTTTCTTGCTTTCCAACTGACTACAATATGGTTGTCTTCAAGACCAATGCGAACAAATTCTTAATAAGCCATCCTCTTAAGTAATCCCATTTACCAAATTCCCACTACTAACGATGACTACAACATGTCCCCTTGACCACTATACACTCATTAATCCTTATCCTCGAAAAGCCTACGTGCCTTGATAATGGTCTCCTTTGTAAATATATATATATATATATATATCACTGAAAATGTAGGACTATTGTTAGTTATTGTTCAGCGATTGCAGGAGATTAAATGACTTACTGACAAAATAATGTTTTAACAAAAGATTAAAAATTAAATTTTTATAAAACATGTCAATATTGTTTTTAAGTTTAAAAACCTTCTAAGAATCTCTCTCTCTCTCTCTCTCTCTCTCTATATATATATATATATATATATATATATATATATATATATATATATACTAGCAGAAATACCCGTCGTTGACTGGGTTCAAAAACAGCCTACAGAAAATGGACTCTGATTTATGAAAGTATGATAGGTTATGAAAAGGAAGGGTTGTAAATTTGGGTTGAATTTGAGGGTATTTATGAAACCGCGCCGGTACGTCGCGTCACCCAGTAAGCCCTTATTCAGTGCGGTGGTGGAATCGTCTTTGCTGTAATATCCACAAGACCGGATCTTTTGTGATCCTCTAGAAATTTCGTCTTCGGAGATACTGGGTGCTCGTTGACGGAAGCAGTTTCACAAGTAAAAAAAAATAATAATGAAACATCAGCACATCAAAGAATTTTGAATAACAAAGACTCCGGAGATTGGGTTATATAAATGTATTGAAAGGAAACCATAAAGAAATATATACAAACATATAAGCAAGCATTTAAACTTATAAGTGGGGCTTCACAACTCCATTAATTTAACCCTTTTTAGTTATCGGGCAATAGGCGAGGGGGGGGGGAGAGAGAGAAGAGGTGAGGTGGCTTGACTCTCGGACTCGCTCTGTTCTGTTCCGAGTTCTGTTCTTTCTCTGAATCTCAATCTGTTTGAATTCTGACTTTCTTGGTCTTTATATAGTACAGCACTGGGCGGGGCGACAATTACCAATTCCTTCCCGACCAATCAGAATGCTCAATAACCAAATCGTCTGATTCTCTCTCATTGGATAATTTGACTAATGACCAAAAATTGGCCACCTCCCACAATCCAAGAATAATTCTAATTCCTCCCCGATCAACCAAACGCCCAATCGAAAATAACCAGTTTTCTCTCATTGGATAATTTCCAAACTGCGTAATACGCGATAACTGCGTAAGTAAGGAAACTGCGTCCAAGGAAAAAAAATGTTTCGTGAATTCTGCCCTTAGATGTGACACTTGTTCTTATCAAAGGAAATAAACAAATTATTATTCTGTTAACATCTCGACAAAATATGTTATTGAAATTGTCGGGTGAAAGAAAGAAGAAAAAATCTCTTGATCTAAATTTCAAAACTGCGGTTCGGCTTGAGAATGAAAACACCAGGAAGGTCATTTTGGGTTCAAATGGTTTTATCAGAGTCACACCAAATCATTTAATATTTGATTCGAAAAAACATTCTTTGAAGCCGACAATTTTAACTCCAAAGAAACTATTTATCTTTGTTTTGATCTTGTCACAAACATATTTTGTGACGCTAACAAAATCAGTTATTTTAGTTCAAAGCAAAAACATAATCTATCTGTTGTTTTTCCAGCTGACACATAATTGTGTCTGCGAATTTGTCACTATCGTTGTACCGAAATCGACCCCGGGTTCAATTAATATTTTGGATTCATTTCTCTTATCCTCAGTTTTATCAAAGGAAAAAACATTTCCCTTTTTTGCACTGGATATGACTGTATCGGAATTTGTCACCATCGCTCGACTTGAAAACAAAACGTATGTTTTTTTGAAGTTATCATTCTGTCCATTTTGACTAAATCATTATTATTGTTTTGCTTTAAAGAAAGAAAAAATACTTTGGCAGAATTGAAGCCAGCAAGGTTCTCTGGTAGTGCCCGGCACAAGATATTAACATTTATCTTTTAGTTAACCGGTGTTGCCCGGAATAAAATCTTAACATCTATCTTTCAATTACCCGATATTGCCCGGGATAAAATACTAACGTTAAATAAAAGCGTCACATTAACCCTAATGGTCTGATGCTGCCTTTCTTTGGTGTTACATTCGCCCCCACATGGGGTGGCGATTCTCAATATGAGGACGACGCCCCATGTCCTCAACAACCAAAGAAGTTCTCCCAACTAATACTTCTTCGTCTTAACTAAAAGTTAATGGTCACTGACGATTTCACGCTGCCTCTCTTTGGTGTTACATATCAAAACTAAAGCAAAATATCGTGAAAGTAAAAATAAAATAGTTAAACCTCATAATTTATTATACCATACCTGTTCATGCTGAAACACTTATCACAATATTATGTGGATCTATATTAAAAAACCTTGTTAAACTTTGTGACATATTTCCATTCTATCGAGATCAGGCGCGAACAGACACCCCATAATTTTATTATACTATATTTCTTCAAACTGAAACATAATTATCAAAGTATACTTACGCAGATAGATATAAAAAGTCTTTATTAAAGGTTGTGCCTATTTCCATTCTATGGCGGCCAGACCCCACAATTTTATTATACCATCCCTATTTAAGTTAAAACATACTTATCAAAGTATTCTAATGTACATCTATATCAAAAACACATGTAAACGTTTTTTTTTTTTAATTTTTAAATTTTTTATGTCCATAAATTGTGGGCCAGGCACGTACGCAGACCACACAATTTTAATGAACCACCGTTCTGCCAGATCAAACATACCCATTCCTGTGTCTCGATACATCTTCTATCATTATATGTAATCAGTTTTCTATAATAGTCAACCATATAGGAGCCTATTCGTGACCACACACACACACAGACATTCAGCTTTATATTATATATATATATATATATATATATATATATATATATATATATATATATATATATATAAGGGGTTTAAATATGTATGGCTAGGGTTTCCTTACTCTTATCTATTTGCCTTTCTGCTACCAAAAGGTACTTAAGCTTTTATGCATTTTTAATAAAAATGTCATGTAAATGTTTTTAAAAAGACACATAATCACGTGAGCAGGATGTTTTCCTTCTTTTGACACGATAACAAGTAACGTTCTTATTTTTTATTATTTTATTATTTATCTATTTATCTATTTTCGAAAGAGTGCAACGTGCAAGTGGAGTTATGCAAAATTTGTGTCGAGAATTGTCTAAAGTTCCGACCTTTTTTTTTTTTTTGGCTTTCACTTTATCAAAGTATTCTAATGTACATCTATATCAAAAACTTTTTTTTTATTTCCATACTTTGGGGGCCATTCGCGGACACAGACCCCACAATTTTTATGAACCACTGTTCTGCCAGATCAAACATACCCATTCCTGATCCTCGATACATCTTCTATCATTATATGTAATCAGTTTTTTAAAATAGTCAACCATATAGGAGCCTATTCGTGACCACACACACACACACGCACACCCACACCCACAACATTCAGCTTTATATTATATATATATATATATATATATATATATATATATATATATATATATATATATATATATATATATATATATAAGGGGTTTAAATATGTATGGCTAGGTTTCCTTCCTCTTATCCATTTGCCTTTCCGGCACCAAAGGTACTTAAGCTTTTATGCATTTTTATTCTCATGTCATTTATATGCTAGTTAACATGTCGCAGAATAGATCTTGTAATCTTATTAAATTTACTTATATATATTATTAAGATTTCCTTCTTTTTTTATATATATCAGTATGAATAGTTAACGTTCTACATTTTCTTATCGGGGAAGTGGTATAATCCACTGGAAAGCCCCGTATTTAAAATCTGTCCTGTTTTTAAATCTCCGAAACAGCTACATGGTAGACAGCTGATGATCCCCGTTTCTATTTAAAAATTTTAGTTAAAGTTTTCTTCTTTCATCCTTATGTAGTTAAATTCTTTTTTTATAATTGAAGACTTTTGAGAAATCGGCTAATGTAAGTGCTAAGTCGATTTCTATTTAACAAATTTAGTTATGTTTTTTTTTTGTCTTTATATAATTGAATTCTCTTTTGTTATTATAAACGTTTTAAAAGTCGGATTACGTGGGTGCTAAGTCTGCGATAGGTTAAATCTAGTTTCTTTTTTCCGGAAATTTAAACTGCATTCTTTATTTTGTATTTTTACTCAAAGTTTCTTTAGCACACACACACACACACACACACACACACACACACACACACACACACACACACACACACACACATATATATATATATATATATATATTTCATTTAATCACATAAATTAATATAAGAAGATATTCAATACATAAGTAGAACTGACAGTAAGTTGTGAAAATATATATGCCAATTAAGCTACACGGACTATTCCGCGTTTCATCCTCGTATATATTTTCATAACTTACAATATATATATATATATATATATATATATATATATATATATATATATATATACATATATATATTAATTTATAAAATATATATGGCAATTAAGCTACACTGAATATTCCGCGCTTCATACACTCTAGGACTCCTCAGGCTTAATCGCCATATATATTTTATAAATTACTAACTAGCTCTACCTACGTATTGAGCACTTTTGAAGTAAATACTTAAAGTTTACGCATAAATCTATACTTTCGTATATTAATTGTATGTGAGTAAATTAAGTAGTTATATATATATATATATATATATATATATATATATATATATATATATATATATATTTGAGCTTGACATTTTTCAAAAGTAGGGTAACCATTGAGATATAACGAGGTTAATACAAGAGTGCTCAATACAGGAGTAGAGCAAGTTACATTTCAAATCTGTCTTTACATAAGCAGTAATTAGCAGACCTGGATAAGTAGTCAACAGACCCGGACAAATTCCCAACCAACCAATATACTTGTTTGTGTTTGCGAGGAGGTTGGGAATTTGTCCGGGTCTGTTGACGACTTATCCGGATCTGCTAACTGCTCCTTATGTAAAGAGTAATTTAAATATATATATATATATATATATATATATATATATATATATATATATATATATATATATATATATATATATATATATATGTGAAAACCTCAAATAATTATTTTTAAAAAAACCCTGATTCTAAGGGTTATTTATAGCCAAACACACTTATTTGGGAGTAATATGACTCTCCTTTCCGGCGTCTAATACTTGATTTTATTCAAAGCAATCCTAAAATATAAAGTGACGTGTTTTCAAATTATTTTCACCCTTCGATGATTTAAAAGGTCGAGGACATTGAGCTATTCAAGTCTGTTCATCTGGGTGACATCGATGTGCGAGACTCGTGTATTCTTTTGATCTCCTATCCCTCCTCGCTTTTTGTTATGTTTTAACATATTTATTTCGTTTTGAAATGAATTAATAATCTTGTTTTTCATTCGAAGAAAACAAGACACCATCTCTATATTAATCAAATAGGGCAAATTATTCCCCTAACGAAAAGAAAAACATTGTAGCTTGACAAACGCAGACGCCACATATGTTCCTTATAATCAGACTACTGGCCAGTATGTTACGTAGGTTTTGCACATATGTGCAGCGGCGTAGCTTGACCTTTTGCCGCCCGGGGCGGTAGTAAAATTTCCCCCCCTCCGGGGCATTTGGGTGCCTGGAAAATTCGTCCATGAAAAATTCGTCAGTGAAAATTTCGTCCATGGAACATTCCTCCGTGGAAAATTCGTCCATTTTTTGCTAGGTAGGAAAACTGGTCCATTATCATTAAGTTAACATTTATTCTGTAGTTGCTTAATTTTCATACCTTGCAAAAATTAGTTCTACGGTATCTAATTTTCCTAAATTCAATTAAATTAAAATTAAAATATGAAAACTGATTTTTAATATTTTTTTATTCATTTGAGATTTTATCTGTTTTCCTTTTGTTTTAAGTAGATGGTGGGGGATGTGCAGTCGAATTTATCCGTTATAATAAAATCCTATATTATTTCCTATCAAACTCCAACCTACGTCTTCGTTACCGGAGTTAGCACACATTTTACTCCCTAATTATTGTTACTCACACTCCCCATTCATAACCGATAAGTACTCTACATTTGCCTAAAATTTTAAATTTCAATACTATACCGTCCGTCTTTAGGTCATCGGCACATACAATTGGCATTAACTTCTTCGTTTCTCAAATAGTGAAATAATGAATTCTCCCTTTTAAATGTCCTTTTAATCACATTGTGTTGTATTGTTGTATCTAATAAGGGGGTGGGGCGTGTGTGTGATCGTCTAAATGTTGCTGTCTACTTGTGATATATTCATATGCTTGTGTGTGTGTGTGTGTGTGTGTGTGTGTGTGTGTGTGTGTGTGTGTGTATACATGTATTTTGGACATACTTTCTTCATGCGTCGTTGATCTTGTCCACCTGCAATTCATCTTGTTCTTGGAGGGGAGACTGGAAACCTGTTTTGGACGAATATTCATTCAATCCAAGAAATGAAATGGTTTTATATAGTTTTTTTTTTATTCACTTCCAGGTGTCGATCGCAGAAGAATGGAAAGTTAATCTCTTTGCTTGCATAGGTCTTATTTTCACACACGTCAGTGTCCGCCCTCCCCAGTGAAGGGGAGGGGACGACCTGTTAAGCCATCTGTTCTTCTCTACGCCCAAACCCTCCAGCTAACCTGATCACGTGACTCACACGCAGATTCGATCAGCTGACCCTCACTTCCGGTAAAACGTGTCTACAATATAATTTACCATATTTCTTTCTCATGTTACACCTATTTCCTAACAATTGGCTATCAGCTTGCGCTTGTCGGATTAAGCGAATATCGATTTTCTGTAATTTCCGAACGGTTACAAACATAACAAGATGGCGTCAATCGAACAGTCATACGAGATACGGTATTTTCTCTTCCCTTTTCTTATGATTATTATGTTTATTATTTGTAAAAAAAAATATAAATATGAATAATTATATATAAATGTCTACCAATACTCGGCAGACCTTTCCTCAATCATACGTAAACAAACACGCTGTTTTTTCAATGACCGAAAGTCCGCTGCTAGTGCTCCTGTTTTTTCTTCTATGTGAAATTAAAAGACAATTTCTAACGGGATGTTTACGAGACATGTTATTGATTAAATAAAGTGTTTTTCTCAAGTATAACTTTCGATTCGCCAGTTTGAATGCTTCAAAATTCATCTTGAATTGCCGGAACGTAATTGAACTTATTATTTAGAACGCCATCCTTGATATCGAGAGAGAAGGGTTTTTGTGTAACTGTTCTGTGACTATTCTTAACAATTAAATAAACAAAACATATTCGTACAAATTGAATTTAATTTGCAAATACGATTTAATGCCGCCATAGCTTACACAGACTGTTCCGTCTGCCTGCTTTCCACCTGACTACAACTTGGATGTCTTCAAGTCCAACGTTAACAAATTCCTAATGAACCGCCCCCTTAAGTAAACACCTCATCAAATCTTCACACTAACGTACTGTACTTGCAATAACTCTTATCCCTGAGTGGATTCCGGGCCTTGATAAGTGGTGACCACGGTGTAAAAAAAAAGAAAGAAAAAAATTAATGAAACGTAAGTGGGCGTAACAAGAATATAACTTTTATAATTAATTGTATTTTAGAATCCATATATTTTTACAATTATATTCAGGCATTACTATTTTAAAAATGGATGTATTATGCAGAATATGGACCGTACTGAAATACTATCGTTATTATTTACTCACCTAATCTTAATTTTGGCGGCCGCTAACAATTAAGTAAACAATATCTACCGTATGCAGTATAAGTACCCAATGTAAAATATTGCACGGTCCGTATTCTGCATACTTACAAACCGCATGTTGCGATATAACATCTACACCAACGCAAAGAACCCTACATCGGTAATGATAGCCATTCACCAACTTGTGACAAAGATTTGTTAAGGTAACAAATGCCCACAAGTAAGCACCTTAATATATAATAACTGCCAGGTCCTGCCAGAGCCAGCCAAAGCTTGCCAGGGCCAGCCAAAGCCTGCCAGGGCCAGCCAGGACTATCAACTAACAGTAACCACATAAAAAGATGACTATCCTTCAATTAGCGTAAATAGCAGTAATAACCGCAACAAGATGGCAATGCACGTCACTACATAACAGTGCACGCCACTAGATGACAGTGCACGCTACTAGATTGCAGTGAGCGTCATTGGTTGACGGTGATCGATACTAACCTTCATGCATCGACAGTGACAGTTGTAAAGGCAAGTAACCACCCTAAACATAATAATCGCAAATGATGCCACTGACAGACAATTCAAGACAGCAGAATTCAGCTGCTTTCATTTTTTTTTGTTTTATTTTGACCATTACCATCAATGCACGCAATTTTCTTGAGTCCAAAAATGAATACCACTAGCAACCGGTGCCACCAACTTGTATTATGTGTTAATATTTTTTTAGCTATTTATTGATAGCCTGTAACTTACGTCTTACGATAAGGCACTAGACAATCATAGCTTATTTCGTTTGGGAGGGGGATACCGTATCCGTTCTGGTTTTGTGTCATATTTCCACTGAGAAACGCCAGTACACAGGTCTGGCTAGTCATAAATATGTATATTTTTAATAAAACGTAATTTATATAAATCTGCACCGTATCTGTTCCTTCATTGGGTTCTACGATGTAATCAGATTATCATGGGAGGAACTACATGCAAGTTGGCAACATCCTAATAAAAGTTGTGTCATATACAAGGTAATACAGATTGAAATTTTATTGGACGAAGACCTTTTCGCCTCTTTATTTTTTTTCTCATAAAAGAGACGTTGCCCTATCGTTAATTCTATGGTAGGTGCTCGACTGAGTTCCAATCTATGGCCCTTCCCTGTAAAACGTTAGCAACAAATACCCGTCTAGTTACAACTTTCTATCTGAAACTAAGCGAAAATTCCATGATCAGAGTTTTCTTCTTAGAACTGCCCGCCTGTGGAACACGATACCGTGTGGCTGTTTTCCGATAAACTATAGCATGGCCACCTTCAAATCTTATTGTCTCTATAGACACACGACGGTCCCTATACATGAAAATCTTTATTTGGCCAATCAATTCTAGTGTTCTGACTTTCTTACTCCTCCAACATCTCCCATCATCCCTGCCTTCCTTGAATCTCTTATGCCACTCAAAAACTGATGCTCAATTCATGCAAAATGGCCCAAAAGCAGTTTGAAAGCATTTTAAATATTTCTTGGCACTTTTTCCAAGTTTAAAACAGAATTTTGTTGCATATATACCGATACTTGATGTACATCTCTTTCAAGTCCTTATAATATCTTTGCCCCTGCTCGTTACACAGTGAACCTTGGGTTCACTGTGTAACGAGCAGAAAAGAGCTTTTATTAGGAGTTTGACTACTGTTGGAATCTGAAGAGAGACCTCCCTGCCTTTGAGTATTCCAGAAGTTCTAAGAAACGAAAGTTAGAATCCTGAAGATTCAGTTTACAGTAATTGATGTTCCTCTCAAGTATAATATATATATATATATATATATATATATATATATATATATATATAAATCTCACCTGTCTGTTTAAATGTATGTATGTATGTATGTATGTATGCATGCATGTATGTATGCCTAAAACTTTCAACAGAATCGACGAATTTTTACGAGATTGGTATCGTTTTGAAGGTCGGCCCTTCGGGCGAAAAATATCGAAAAATTGACTAAAAACGTTAAATCTTTCACCCTCAACTGGGCACTTTTCTGCAATGAGGGGTCGCTTTTTTTTCAACAATATTTTCGAAAGTCATCCCCTCTTTTCGATTGATTAGCCTTAATTTAAACCTTCGTCACTTCCGGTTTAGAGATGGGCGCAACGGCAAAGACGTCACGCTTTTTTTCGCGTTAATTTCCTCTTTCGCAATACGGGTTCGAGCCTGCCTGCTTACTACCACTTTTCTCTCTCTCTTTTTTTTTTTTTTTTTTTTTTTTTTTTTGCTCAACATACACCTCCAAACACCCTGGCGACACCGAGCATCCAGGCAAGTCAATATATATATTGTTGGAAAAACACTGTTTTCTCTTCAAAACATATTTAGGACGATAAAAATCAGTTGATATTGCCACGAAAATGTCATCGATATGTTATAAGATCTGATTTTTTTTTTCGAATCAACTTAGCACAATAACCTGATGGAGAGAAACTGATGCAGTAAACACAAAACACTCTAAAATCAGTTGCAGGAATG
The DNA here is from genome assembly GCF_053919585.1 of Euprymna scolopes. Taxonomy (NCBI): domain Eukaryota; kingdom Metazoa; phylum Mollusca; class Cephalopoda; order Sepiida; family Sepiolidae; genus Euprymna; species Euprymna scolopes. The sequence goes on from NC_136483.1 coordinate 163,122,511, forward strand.
TAGACACATTCGAAAAGTAAAATAATTGTTGCCCAATGTTATTAGGATTAATCTTTTTCATCAAGTGGCTTCATGCCTTGTTTAGAGCCACTTCCATTAAAAAAAATAAATACTGGAACACAGAACGACAAATTATTAGATCATATCGGTATGCAATTTACTGTCCCTCTCCGCTTGTATCTAACTACTTCTACATTATTATTTAACTTAGAAACATGACATTTGGTATGAATTACCCCGTCTCTATGAAGTTTTTTTCTAATTGGGAAGATTACAAGCTTGGGATCACATTGGTAGATTACTTTCACCTGTAACAATATATATCGTATATATTCATGAGTCACACATGTACGCAGAGTCCAACCGATATATACAGAATGTGTCGAAGTCTTGAGTTTTAAGTTGTTTTATTGTTTATACTTGAGAACCATAGAATATATATCGTGTATACTTATGTAGATACAATTCCTGTTTACATAATTTGGTTGTGATCTTTTTTTAGTTTTCTAATGATTTTCCTTGTTGCTTGAAAGAACTGGCTGATGTAACTGCAAAAAATCGCCTATTAAAACAATCGTCTTAATAATAACGACCTTTATATTAATCACCTTTTTAATAATCGTATTATAATAATCGTCTTAATAATAATCGCCTTTATATTAATCGCCTTCTTAATAATCGCCTTAATAATAATCGCTTTTATAACAATCGTCTTAATAATAATCACCTTTATAATAATCGCCTTTTTAATAATCGCCTTAGCAATAATTGCTTTTATAATAATTGCCTTTATAGTAATCGCCTTAATAATATGATAATAATTTAATATATATATATAAAAAAAGTTGTCTACTATAAGTTTTCGAGGTTGGAAACGGACCCAAGAATACCCGAATACGTTCACCTTACTATCCGACATTCTTGTCCCCGCTCTTAATTGCAAAAACTTTCTTGGACATACTATTGACAAGCAAAAAAATATTTACTAAAAGCATTTTACTATTTAATGCATACAAAAAAAAATATTACCGAAACAAATTTCAATAACAGCAATAATATTCTTAAATATGTCTTTAAAGGTAACAAAGAACCTATTAATATCGTTAATAACATATGATTTACTGAGAAATAAAAAAAAAGAATCCTGATAAATATCTGAGCATATTTATTATTTACCATTCCTGAAGATGGATCTGGATGGATCTTAAGTACTCTGGTAAAAAGAACTATTATAGCAGTTACAGACGCACACACACACACACACACACACACACACACACAAACTCATTAGAAAACTAGAAAGAATAAAAATCTGTAAACATGAAATGTCTCTATTATTTAATGAAACATGCTTATAGAATAAAATGCTGCCTAAACACACACATAAACGCGCATATATATATATATATATATATATATATATATATATATATATATATATATATATATATACAGCCTTTGAAACTTTACACGACCGGTCGCCACAGTTGATTGAAAATTTCTTGAGGAGACTAAAAGTCGTAAATCACTCGCCCGCCAGTCGATAAAATTTCTTTAAATAAAGAAACGGGGAAAACTTATTTCACGACCCTAAAATATGCGGTGACTTCGAATGACCTATGTCTCATCATTTGTCAATTATTTTATCTCTAGCTGTGAGACTATTGGGACATCGTATTGAAAAAAGAGAGGTATAATCCAAGCCGATGTATCGCAAGTAGGAATTTTATACTCGCTAAGGATGCCATCACATCAAGCTTACCAAGCGAGTAATCAGCAATAGAATCTTAAGAATGTGAGAGAATATAGATTTATTTCCACAGCTTACAAGAGCGATGACAGCGAACAAACCAGAAGCCAAAAACTTGAGTTTTTTTTATTACATTTTCACCCCAAAAAAGGCACATGCCACTTTGATCTTAGGGGATACTATCAGGGATATAAGCTACAGGGGTACTATGTGGGGTGTTGGGCAACAAGATGTCGGTTCACGTTACACTTGAACTTCTTCATGTCAGTACAGTTGGGGAAACAGGAACCCGAAAGGGAATTCCAAAATCTAGCAGTTCTGGGGAAGAAACTACTGGAGTAGAAGGCTTTCTTACATTTAGGGATCTCTACTGTGAAGAGGTGGGATTTAGCTGCTTGTCGGGTTTTTCGGGGGGTATTTATGTCGAAGGGGTATAAGTGCTTGCAATTGGTAAGCGCATTCACCGTTAAATTACTTGTAGAACAGGCAGAAGGATGCTACATTTCGTCGATGGGACAGAGGCTGAAGATTAGATGGCAGTTCAGGGCCTATCAAGTTGGCGACTCTTTTGAACCTTGTCTAGGAGCGGGAGACAAGTAGCAGATGCACCATCCCAAATATGACAACAATACTCCATACATGGGCGAATATTAACCTTATAGAGGTACAGGATACTTTGGGCATTAGAAGCTTTCTGGCACGGTAGAGAGAACCTACCTTCTTTGCAGCGGTCCAGGCGATGCTCTCAATGTAATTGTTCCAACTCATGTTTCCTGTGAACCTTAGGCCGAGGAGTTTAAAAGCTGTACTTTCAGATAAAGAGTCTTTGGCCATTGCAATTGGTGGTAGAGAAGGTTTCTTGTAATTGTTGAAGGAAACAAGTTTAATCTTTGCAGCATTGAATGTGGCCATTTATTTTTGCCCCTATTCCACTACAGATTGGAGGTCATCCTCTAGTGTTTCTTCCATTTCTTTAGATATGTGTTCATTTGTTTTCCTTTTATAGAACGTGGTGTCTTCAGCATATATACCCATCTCACTGACAATTTTGTCAGAGACGTAATTTATGAATATTAGGAATAATAGAGGTCCAAGGATAGACCCTTGAGGCACTCCCGCATTTATATCATATTGTTTAGATGTACGACCGTCGAGGACAACTTGGATTTTTCTCTTATTTAGGATTAAATTATGTTAAGTATTCTTCCAGTGATACCGTATGATCTGATTTTCCTGAGAAGACCTTCATGCCATACCCTGTCAAAAGCCTCAGATATATCTAGAGTTACCACTCTACCCTCCCCTGAGTTGTCCAGTGAATGGTATATACGTTCAGAGATTACATTTAGGATGTCTGCTGTAGAACGGGCTTGCCTAAATCCATATTGTTGGTCTGTCAGAAGTTTAGCATCTGTAAAATGATGGACTAGAGCTTGGTTAATTATGGACTCAAACATTTTGGCGAAATGTGGGAGGAGGCTAATGGGGCGATAATTTACTGGGTTCGTTCTTTCGCCAGAATTCTTGAAAACTGGTACGACAGAAGCAGCTTTCCAGCAGGCAAGAAAGCAAGATCTATTAAGGCATTTGTTGTAAAGTTTGAAGAGAACTGGAGCTACTTCGGTGGAGCACTTTTTTAATAGCTCAGCCGGGATGAGATCAGGTCCACATGCTTTTGAAGTGTTAAGATTTTATATGATAGCATGCACCTGAGAGTGGGTAATTTTCAGATCGTCTAGTGTGGCATCTGTCCGCAAAGGAAAGTCAGGGCGGGGGTTGTTGGCAGGGTCCAGTGTGGAGTTGGTGGCAAACCGACTAGCAAGCATGTTAGCCTTCTAAGTTGCTGAGCAAACAACTTCATGATTGTTGGATATTGGGGGAATTGTAGATTACCCATTATTTACTAAACTGTTGTAGATTTTCCATAAGTCACGGGATCCTAATCTCTGTGCTGCGATGCGTTTTTTGGTGGTTTCAGTAAACTCTCTCTTAGCTGTCTCTATTTCTTTCTTACGGTTACTTCTGGCTTCTATATACTTCTGTCTGTTGGAACTGGACTTATGTCAGTTAAATCTGTGGTATGCATGCTGCCTTTGTGCAATGGCAGCTGCACAAGTAGAAGTAAACCATTGGGGAGAGTGGAGCTTGCTATAACATTTCCGCATGGAAACATGTGCTTCAATTACCGTTTTGAACCATTTAGTGGTCTCAATTGCGCATTGTTCAGCAGGAAGTGAAGGGACATTTCGCCATGGGGCGTCTCTGATGAGATTCCCAGTCATCCTTTTATAACATCTCGCTGTTTTGAGCAATGGCTCTTCATTTTTGGCTCTAGCGTTTAGGGAGATTTCAACCATTATCACTGCATGATCAGCGTTCCCAAGTGGGCTGTGGGCATTTGTAACACAATCATCGGGAACTGTGATTAGAAAAAGATCTAGAAGTGATGCATGTTGTTCTTGCTGGTCTGAGAAACGGGTTGGAAACGTAAGCATCTGTGATAGGAAATGAGATATAGAGAAGGTATGTGTTGTGCTACCAGCTGCGTCTGTGTAAGTAGAAAATCTAAGCCAGTTGCTGTGCTGTGGTGGACATTGAAATCAGCAAATACAAGCACTTGTGCGCTAGTGTCGAGGGAAAGTGCTGTATTTATGCTGTCAGGGACTTTGTTTATTAGGATACAGTCACGGGTCTAGGGAGAGCGGTAGAGAAAATAAAAGTAACTAATGTTATGCTGCATGTTAAGTCTAAAGCACATAAAGACTTGATCGTCCGATTCTAGTTTTGTTTCTCTAGTCAAGGGGAGGGTGTTTCGAATATAGACTCCAAGCCCGTGCATATGTTTGTCAGAGTCCTTACGACAGAGTGGGAGATAGCTAGGCATGTTAAAGTAGTTAGAGGGGATGGAGGAGTGTAGATTAGTGCTAAGATATCCGGGGTGTTTTTGAGGAGAAATGCTTCAACATCATTTAAATTAGTTCTAAGCCCACGGATGTTCATAAATGCAAGCCTCAAGGGAGAAGGCAGGCTGGTTTTGTTTGAGTTTGGGTCTGATTTATCGTAAATTTTTAATGTACTGTCATTTTTATTTGTAAGAGTTTCAGTTTAGGTAAGGGGTGCTGAGCAAGTGGTTATGCAGAATACAAGACATGCAACACAAGCAGACCATCAGCTGTTCCTCCATCTACTAGGGTTGTCGCTTCAAGAAAGCCTACCGGGGATGAGTGCAGGGTCCCTTTCCATGCGTGATATGGCACTATAAATATCCTAATATTATTCAACTGTTGATGGAGCAGCCACTCTAAGCGCTACCAAAGAGTTAGGGCTCCTGTATTACTAGTCAGGAACATCAGCCAGGAACTGTCATCCGGTACCCTCAACCCATCAGGCGATGGCCAACCCAATCTACTTGCACTGGCATTATGGCATTCAAGCATTCCCAAGTGCCCAGTTTATAGGGATGGGATGTGTCGGGAGTGGGGAAAACAGCGTCCCTTGCCCTAGTCAGGAAACAAGATCGACCACTGAGTATTTCTATCGAATCCCTGTGACTCGACCTCTACGCCTGGCTAATAGGCTAAGAAGGAGTATGGAAGCCGGGCGATAGACAGTGTCTATCTACTCCTTAAGCAGTTTAGGTTTGCAGACCGGTAATTTGTTTGAGTCACCAGCTATAGGAAGGTTGTCATCCAAGACTGGAGAGGCCTCCCTCCTCTTAGGTTTAGCTCCAGTTTTCCTTCTCCTAGACAGATGACCTGGGAAGATTTATGGGTCCATCAGCACCGAGATAGTTTGCCCCGCGCCTGGTTACTGAGTTTTTCGCCCTCATTTGAGCTCATCATTGGGCATATCCGAACTCGGAATTTTAAATCAGTTTTTCTGGCTATTCTGAGCTGCAACATTGTCTGAATGTGGAAATAATTGCATATTCTGTCACATTCTGAAGATTCTGTTGCTGATTGCTCGCTAGTTAAGCATTGTAGATTTTCTATTGCGTATGAAACAACTCATTAAAAGCAAATAGCTATTATTACAAATTTCACCACTTTGTAAACGAAACAAATATATATATATATATATATATATATATATATATATATATATATATATATATATAAAAGTGAAAACATTTTTTTATTGAAAACAACAAATGTTAAGGGGTCATAACAGGGGTCAAAAATAAAAAAAAAATTTTTTTTTTTAATTTGACCTCTGCGGTCTCTATCAAATTACTCAGACAATTTCTGGTTAAAACATTTGAAATTTTACATAAAGGGAATTCATAGATAGGGCAAACTTTGTAATCGGTTTGGGTGGAAAATTTTAGTCACCAATTTATAAATGTATGTATGCATGTATGCATGTATGCATGTATGTATGTTTGCATGTCTGCCTAAAACTTTCGACAGAGGTGACGGATTTTTAGTAGATTAGTACCGTTTTGAAGTTCGACCTTTCTGACAAAAAATATCTAAAAATTGGCTAAAAACATTAATATCTTCACTTTTCTGGGGGGGTCGCTTTTTTCGCCGATATTTTCGAAAGTCATCCTCTCGTTTCGATTGTCTAGCCTTAATTAAAACCTACGTCACTTCCGGTTTGGCGGTGGTCATAACAGCAAAGACGTCACGTTTTTCCCCGTTCTTTTCCTCCTTTGCGGTACGGGTTCGAGTCTGCCTTCCTACTACTACTTTTTTTTTTTTTTGCTCAACACACACATCCAAACACCCGGACAGTGCAATGCTGAAATGCTATTATCTATAAACGTGAAAGCGTCTGCCTGTTTGTGTGTCTGTGTGTATGTCTGTGTACATTTCCCTACGCAATAACTCTCTCAATTTTAAGTCTACAGATTCGAAATTTAATATATAGGGTATTGAGATTTGGAAAAATCTTTGTAATCCATTTTCGGAAAGAAATTTGGTCAAAGTTCAACGATTTGACCTTTGAGAACTCTACCAAACTCCTCCGCCAATTTTCGGTATAAAAATTTGAAATTTTAGATATAGGTTCCTTGGACATGGATCTAACTTAATAACTGGATTTGAGCCCAAAACCATAAATGTTAAGGGGTCATAATAGGGGTCAAATTTAAAAAAAATGTGACCTCTGCGATCTCTACCAAATTACTCAGACAATTCCTTGTATACACATTTGAAATTTTACATAAAGGGTATTTAGAGAAAGGGCAAGCTTTTTAATCGGTACAGGTCGAAAATTTGAGCTTACAATAAATGTATTTGTCCAAGATCAGTATCGTTTTGAAGGTCGGCCCTTCAGGCGACTAATTGGCTAAAAACATTAATTTTTTCACCCTCAACTGGGCACTTTTCAACAGGGAGGGGGTCGCTTTTTTCGCCAATATTTCCGAAAGTCATCCCCTCTTTTCGATTGTCTAGCCTAAATTTAAACATAGGACACTTCCAGTTTGCCAGTTGTCATGCTTTTTCCCGTTCTTTTCCTCCTTTGCGGTATGGGTTGGAGCCTGGCTTCCTACTACCACTTTTTTTTTTGCTCAACATACACATCCAAACACCGGGCACCCATGCTAGTATATATATATATATATATATATATATATATATATATATATATATATATATATATATACTTATTGTGCGTATGTGTGTGTGTGTGTGTGTTGTTTTAACAAAAACCAAGACATCAAGCGATGAATTGATAACAACAAGTAGTGTATTTCATCGTTAGTTACAATTGTTTCAAGACTATTCGGACAAATTCAAACATTATGTCGTTTGAAAATTTTCACAAAAACAGCCTTTCGTTAGACTTATTGAATAAAAAATACTTTAAAATAAAACATTATGGAAACCATTTCACTTATAAGGAAAAGAAAACAAACCTAAATATTTTACCTATATCTCATCCTTGCAAAGTTTTTTAAAGATTTATATATTTATCTATTTTCGTGTATCCATTTAAAAAAAAAAATTTTCAAAAATATTATCATACAACGTTACTACTAATCAATAATTCATTGATTTCTTAAATTAAATTTCCTTATTTCTTTATTTAATTTAAATTATTTCTTCTAATCCGAACTAATCAACTAAGTTTAGTTTAGTACTTTGAAGCAGTTTATGTAACCTGCTCAGAATATACTGACGATAACACAGTGTATTTTGCATGGGTACCTAATTTCCTCCGGCTGAATGGAACATAAAACTATAGTTTTCTTATCTTTTTGTAATACTTCAATTACTTCTACGAGATCAAAGAACCCTTTCCTGGGACTAATATTTGATTTTCTTACAAAATAAATTTAGATCCAAAGAACTTTTCTAATGATAGACTTTGTCCTTTTAGAGTCGTTATCTGTAATTCAATGCAGCTTTCATCCAGAAATTTGGTATTAGTATTTTTCAAGACTTTTTATTCATAAGTCCAGTTGCTGCTACCACAATTGTTATTATTTCTTTCGGGAATTGTGTTTTCATTTCATTCTTGAAAGCCAGATACTTTGTAATTTCTTTTATATTTGTCATTCAGGACATTTAAATCAAGAATGAGATCATTTCAGGTTTGTTCCATACTCTCTTGTTTTTTTTTAGTTCCATTAGTTTTAAGTAATAAACTATGTTAGTTTCGTCCTTATCGCTTTTTTTCATTATATGGTTACTATTTATACTGATATATATATAAATAAAAAATAAACTATTAATAATATACATAAGTAAATTTAACAACATAACAAGATCTATTCTGCGACATGTTAACAAGATATATATATATATATGTGTGTGTGTGCGTGTGTGTGTGTGTGTGTGTGTGTGTGTGTGTGTGTGTGTGTGTGTGTGTGTGTATTTTGTGTACAGAAAGTTGTTAGTTGAGACAGATCATTGGTACCGTCGGTTTCAAGCCTGATAATAAGGCCCGTTTTAGGTAGCCTTATCAAGCTCTCTTCAGCCAATATATATATAAAAATATAAATACGCTCTTACAATTAGGATTTTCCTTTTAATTGAGCACTCTGCTGGAATTCTTTTTCCAAAAAAAACTAATCATATATATATATATATATATATATATATATATATATATATATATATATATATATCATATATATATATATATATATTGTGACGTAATCCTTAAATTGGATTATGTACTTAAATGAAAATTTAAATATTTAATTTTAGGCTGACGAGAAATGTATCGTTTTTTTATGTCGTTTTTATATTTTATCACCGTGTGGCAAAATGAACATGGTTTGGATTCGGCGGGAGATGCTCTCAATAACTCCTGCATTCTTCCCTTGGGATCGCTCTTATTTCTGTTGTGATTGCTGCCTTCAGGTCAGGGATAGTCTGGGAGTTGCTTCCATATCAGCTGCCTTTAAGGTATCCCTGCAGATAAATTTATTTGAGGAGGGGGGTTCAAGTCCGGTGACCACTCCTCACCTGCTGCTGATCAGCCGGTCAGAAAAACGCTGCTTTAGACATGCTAATGATTCGTTTGAAGTGTGGAGGTGGCACTATACTGCTGAAACCACTGGAGGATACTGACGATCCCTCTCCGTCGACCAAGTGATGACTAGAACTTGCCAAGCATCTGGGCATAATGCTCAGTGTAAATTTTCAATAATTGTTCGTTATCGCCCTCGAATCAGAATCGTCAAATGCTGCCGTGTTGGAGATGGTGGCTTAGGCAGTGCTCTTGACAGTGTGTAATGGCTTTTGCAGACAGTACTCAGGTTTTTGTGCTACACCAGATTATGTTGTTCTTCGAGTTAACATGACCTGACAATGGAAAATGTGCCTCGTCCAAAAGCTAGACATTGTTCAGGGAGTCTGGCACAGCGTCAATCTTATCGCAAAACCACTGTCACACGATCACTCGCTTCCACATGTCGTCAGTTGCAAGCCTTTGTCTAATCTATCCTGTGAGGACACTGGTGGATACTGGTGGAGATCTGTGATAAAAATTCTCCGCACAAACCCCCAGTTGATTCTAAGTTCCTGACTTCACTGATGCACAGACGTGTTCGGGCTGCGAACAATAGAGTCTATAACTGCAGTAAAGTTGTGAGGTGTCCTTGCTGATTTTGGTCGTCCACTGTGTGATTGTCAGTTATTGTCTTTACCGTTGAGTTTATCCACAGTTCCACGGGTTCTGATGACATCTGAATCGTTCTTTGAATTGAGCTGGATGAATAGACTTCATATGTCTCAACTATATGTCTTTTCCTCAGTAGTCCATGGACTCTCATGGCATAGGTAGACTCCTAGAACATTAATTCTTCTTTG